>NW_007250348.1:1363-34112 GCF_000164805.1 Carlito syrichta
CTGTGTTTTTCCTAGAATTTTTTTTTTATGTTTAGGTACACAAATACTTGCCATTGTGTTACAATCACCTACAGTGTTCAATACAGTAACATGTTATATTGGTTTTTAGCCTAAGAGCAATAACCTAAACCATATAACCTAGGTATGTAGCAGGCTACACATTTAAATTTGTACCAGTGCACTCTGTGAAGTTCACACAATGATAAAATCACCTAACAATGCCATTCTTAGAACCATCATTAAGGGATGCAAGACTATATATGCCTTTACTTTTATAATGGAAGACTAGGTAAGAGCTTAAAAGTATATTAAATCTGTTGTTAGCAAGTCCGGGTCCCAAATGGGCTCTACTATTAATGACCTATATAGCTTGGGGCTAGCCTTCTGACCTGAATCTCAATCACAGATAAAATGTGGGGTAGGAGAGATATCCCTACGATTCCTTCCAACTACAGTATTCAGCACAATCGGTAGAATGATGGCCCAGGAAGATAGATTTTTAAATTATGCTCTATGAAAAAACAAGTTGGGCATTTGTTCAGCTTTCAAACTCTTAATTCCAAAGCAATGGATTCAGTGTAACAAAAATGGCAAAAAATATAGATGACAGCCATACAGGAAATAAGAGAGTAAACATCAACAGATGTAGTTTATTGCAACACTTTGGCTTGTAGGATTTCTCCATACGGCCTTGCATGGATTCCATACCTCACTTACTCCCATTTCTGCCCCTTCTTTGTTCTGAGTCAGGCCTTGGGAACTACTCTACTGACTCTGGTTTTCCCATTGCTTGTTCCTCCTAATGGAATAGTGTGCTCTTTTTAGGCAGGCTTCCTGTATAAGCCTTTTAAAATCTGTTTATTTTTCATATTGCTTCTTTTTCATCTTAGACTATTTCCCTTCTTATTCCCCAGCCTCTATTAATTTTTGCCTCAAGTGGCTTCAATTTCAGTTTTCCTTGTTTTAACTTTCAACCCCTCCTCCTTCTAGGTGACATTTCTATCATTTGTTGCATCTTGGAGCACTCTTTTGGAAGCAGTATAACTCTGGATGTGGGAATTAGAAGACCCACCCTCCAACCCAGCTCTAGTGACTCCTTGTTATGTGACCTGGGACAAGTTATTCTGCTTCTTTGAACCCCATGTTTTCTCTTCTGTGCAATGGGTATAACACTATTTACCTTCATGAATGCTGTGAGATATAAAAAACAACTTACATAAGGTCCCTGATACATACAAGTTTTCAGTGGTTGATTGTCTCCTTTAACCTTCTCTTTATGTAGCACTTTATTTTACTCTGAATATACTTTTTTGTGCCATCTCTCTTTTTTTCCACTACCAGATAATAAGCTTTCTGAGGACAGGAAAGATGCCTTATCTATTCAATTTTTTAACCATGCAGTAGTTTATAATGAGAAAGAGATGAATAATGTTGCATAAATTTAATGGAACAAACTTGCTGCGTATTGCCATTGTCAGATAGAGACATTGAGCTTGAAAGGAGCTTGAAAGGAAATAGAAATTTGAAGTTTCAAGGAGAGCCAGCCTCCCCCACTAACAATGGCAGTGTGGTAAGTAAAAGAAAAAGACCCATACCTCTTCTCACCCACATGAAATACAAACATTCCACCCATTTTAATAAGGGCCTTAGCTAATGCATTATATACATTTCTTTCATTCTTAGCCTTCTTCCAAAACAGTTACAATGGCCCATTATAAAGCACCATTCACACATCCCACTTGTTCCTTTTTCTTCTCATACCATACAAATACACGGGACCCAAAATGCCAGCCCCTGCAGGATTTTACAGAGTGACCTTTACTACTTAGCGGCAAAATTTCTTCAAACACCCTCATAGAGTCTTTAATTCACATGCTGAGTGAGCCTTCTTCACTGGAACTATGGAATTTTTCTGCAGACCCAAAGTATCTTATGTACCTTCAGTGTCACATAAGTCTATTTAATTGAGAGACTTATCCCTACTTCCTTGTAGAGAGGGAAAAGACACCCCAGGTATGTGGATGAAATAGGGTAGACAAGGTTGCTGCTAATCAGTCATATCTGGGGTGATTTGCCTTCATTCTTTGAAACAAGTTTTTAATCACCTGTCCCCTATACAATGGATGGGAGAAAAAATAGTGAGGTCAGTTCATATTTCCAGAGGAAAAGAAAAAGGATAGGCAAATAATTGGATCCAAGACAGTTTATCTGTGGCTTTGATTTTGTTAGTGTTTGCTTACCTCTTTTTAAGAAAAGTTACTCTCATGATGACTTTCGGGAAAAAAAGATGAGATTCAATGTCTGATTAGCTGGGAGTTACAGGAATTATGAAAACAGCACAGAAACTGATTCAGAGAAAAGCGAGTTGGCCTACCCATTTTGTTACTTAAGAGCTGCTTGACCTTGGAGAACTGACTTAATATCTCTCAGTCACAGTTTCCTATTTAATGGAGTCTTAAAAGAAAAGATTAAGCCGGGCTCAGTGGCTCAGCCTGAAATCCCGCGCCTTTGGGAGGCTGAGGTGAGTGGATCGCCTGAGCCCGCGGGTTCGAGACCCACCTGGGCAGCAAGACCTCATCTCTACAATAAATCAAAAAATCAGCCAGGCATGGTAGCGCATGCCTATAATTCCGGCTACTTGGAAGGCTGAGGCGGAAGGATCGCCAGAGCCCAGCAGGTCGAGGCTGCGGTGGCTGGGATCGGCCACTGTACTCCAGTCTGGGCAACAGAGTGAGACTCCAACTCAAAAAAAAAAAAAAAAGAGTAAAAACAAAAACTCTACCTTGCTGGGTCGTTACAAGAATTTGAGATAATGAATGCAAGATAGCTGACAGGCACCTGGCATAGTGAGTCCTCAGAAAGTGGTGGTTACTTCATTCTTTATTACTTACTATTATTATTGATTGTTTTTACTCAGAGTATGAAAGGGATAAGATCAGCAGAAATAAAAGGGGAGAAACCCTCATACTCTTTCTTAACATTACCACACTGACATTTGTTTTTGGACTGTCAGCCTGTCCCAGTCCTTCCAAATTCTCCTTCACAGTGAGCTAGACATCTACAAATTACAGTCCCGGGTTCCTGTACCAGTTGGCTTTTGGTTAACTTCTGCCAAGGGTAAGGGCACTGCTGGCCGATTGAAAGGCTGGGAAAGGTCACACAGCATTTAGATTCCTTCTGTCTGTTTATCAGCAGCATCTCTGGCAGGGAAGGCTTCCACAGGGACTGGAAGCATAGCAGCCCCTGGAAGGGGTCTTTAGGCATCCACCCCTGCAGTGCATCCCTGAAAATGGCGTGGAGCTGGTGGTCTTGGGGGTTTCTGTGGCCTTCCTAACTATGTGGTCACCTGCAGGGTGTTCTGGCAGGACAGGTTGCAGTCTCCACTGCAGCAGGAACTGCAGCTCCCTCAGCAGCACAGTGACTGTGGGTCCTGGGTATTGTGGTTCTCAACATTTCCCCTTTTTCTTACAACCCTAGGGATGGAAACAATTGCCTAGGGTTACAAATTTGCGGTAATCTACTCTTCCCCTTTAAAAAATAGACTTTATTTTTTAAAGCCGTTTTAGATTCACAGTCAAACTGAGAGGCAAGGTACAGAGTTCCCATATACTCACTGGCCCCATAGCTGCAGTTTCCCACACCATCAACATTTCACACGAGATGGCCTATTTGTTACAATTGATGAGCCTGCATTGTGTCACCCAAAGCTTATAGTTTGCATTAAAGTGAACTCTTGGTGTTGCATACCGTATGGATTTTCACAAATGTACTCTGACATGTATCTACCACTGTAGCATTGTACAGATTTATTTCACAGCCCTAAAAATGCCCTGTGTACCACCTATTCATCCCTCTCTTTCCTTTAATTTCTGGCAACCACTGATCCTTTTACTATCTTTGTAATTTTGCCTTCTCCAGAATGTCCTACGGTTAGAATCATACCTATGTAGCGGTTTCAGATTGACTTTTTTCATTTAGTATACACATTTAAGTTTCCTCTCATCTTTTCATGGCTATATAGTTCATTACTTTTTAGTGTTAAATAATATTCCACTGCCTGGATGCATCACAGTTTATCTATTCATCTACTGAAGGAAATCTTACTTGCTTCCAAATTTTAGCAATTATGAATAAAGTTGCTATTAAACATCTCTGTGCAGGTTTTTGTGCGGATATGTTTTCAATTCCTTTGGGTAAATATCAAGAAATGTGATTGCTAGATCACTGAAAACTTCCAAAGTGGTGGTACCATTTTGTAGTCCCACTAACAATGAACAGGAATTCCTGTTGCTCCACGGCCTGGCCAGCACTTGTTGTCACAGTGTTTTGAATTTTCACCATTCTAATAGGTGTGTAGTGGTTTCTTATTTTTTTAATTTATAGTTCCCCAATGCCTCATGAGGTGGAGCATCTTTCATATGCTTATTTTCCATCTGCATATCCCCTTTGATGAGGTGTCTGTTCAGACCTTTCATTCATTTTCAGTCAAGTTTTTTGTTAGTTTTTTATAGTAGAGTTGTAAGAATTCTTTACATAATCTTCTCGTGCTTGCACCTTCAGTTCTTCTGTTACTTCTGTAATCAAGTCTCTATGTTAAAATCTTTCTTTTCATAAAAACTAAAGTAGTGTCTGTTTTTTGAATGAATAATAATTGAAACCTTTACCCCGTGTCCTAATTTTTGTAATTTTTAAACAATTATCCAAGGAGTCCTGAAATGTAGAGAAAGAGAGCCCTGAGACATTTTCCAAGAGGACTTGTTCCATTAACTAGGGAATTAAAAATCATGATTTTTTAAAAAGTGAATGAATAAGAAAAAAACTTAGTGCTTTTTTGGAGAGAATATCTGGTTTTCATGAAAGATTAAGTTCCAGTGATTGTTAGGAGCTGGGAAATCATTAACTCATTTATTCATTCAATCATTTGAAATAGGTCTGACTTCCCTTCTGTCCAAATAGGAGTGATAGTTTTATTTGCATAAGCACATCTGTTTTTTTCTTGTTTAAGCGACAGTTAGAGATCCAACTAATACATTATGAAGTATTCTAGTAAAATGGAGTTTTCTGGGCAAGTGGACCCTCGTTATTTGGGCTGTGACATATTTACTAATACATATTATGTACTATGAAACAGCCCAGTGAAAGGAAACTCCATCCCCTCCTCTCCTCCACCTCCTTTGAGGTCTCTAGAGTTACTTTCATGGAGAGGCCTGGTGTGATGTGAGCTGATATTCCTTAATGTGTGTGTGTGTGTGTGTGTGTGTGTGTGTGTGTGTGTGTGTGTGTGTGTGTGTTTCTATCCTTTCATTGTAATCTTCATATAACCTCTCTTGGTCCTCATCTTGGCTATGGAGAAGCGCATAAAGAGATCATGTTCAATTCCATCCAAGTTATTGCAAAAGACATTATTTCATTCTTTTTGATGGCTGAATAGTATCACATAGTGTATATGTGCTACATTTTCATTATCCACTGATTCACTGATGGGCAATTAGGTTGATACCACATCTTTGTGATTGTGAATTGTGCATCATCTTAAGTAAACTAACTCAGGAAAAGAAAACCAAACACTGCATGTCCTCACTTAGAAGTGGGAGCTAAACTAAGGATCTTTTTTTTTGAGTTGGAGTCTCACTCTGTCGCCCAGAGTGGAGTTCAGTGGCAGCTCCTGGCCACCGCAGCCTTGACCTGCTGGGCTCCGGCGATCCTTCCGCCTCAGCCTTCCAAGTAGCTGGAACTACAGGCGCGTGCTACCACACCCGGTTAATTTTTTTTTATTTACTGTAGAGATGAGGTCTCGCCAAGTTGCCCAGGCAAGTCTCGAACCCGTGGGCTCAGGCAATCTACTCACCTCAGCCTCCCAAAGCAACTAAGGATCTTTGAAGACAAAGAGAATGGTATAATGGACACTGCAGGTTAAGAAGGGAGAAGGGTGAAGAGATGGATGGAGGGATGAAAGATCACCTATTGGATACAACATGCACAGGTAGGGCGTGGGTACACTTAAAGCCCAGACCAAAACTATGTATATCTGCTAAAGCTATTGAAAAAGAGAGAGAGAAAAAAGAGATCATGTTCAGTTACAATGGGTTTCTATTCAAACTGACATTCACTCTGACCTCAAGAGCAAGTTAATGGTGGTGATGTAAGAAAATCCTTTCACTGGAGCTCTTAGCTGATTTCTAACCAGTGCACGTTGTTGCTGGTCCCTGAATGCCTTCAGTTAATGCATTCACTTCTGTCGGCACTGAGAAGATCAGGTGAAACACGGGTGTCTCTTTCTCTTTGTTTTTGTGACAGAGAGGCAGAATTGGCTTATTTCAATCACCAAGCAGTTTCCATTAAGCTGAGGTATATTCAACAAAGACAGCCGCTGCTTTGCATCTTTATTTTGTGTCACCAAACAGCATGCCTGATTATACATTTTTATTGAAAATGTAATCGTTTGCTGTTGTTTCTCACCTATATGTCTAGATTCCTTTTGCCACATCTCTTTTGATGGCAAACACCCCTTTTATCCTTGCAGCCTCCACTCTGCATTTGGTGTCCATCTTTCCTCTTGGCTCTCATGCTCCTTCTGGCTTCCTGCGGATCATTCCCAGACAGCTAGCCAGTTCAGGCCATCTGAGAGCTGATGTGTAGATATGACTCTCTTACTCCCATGCCATTGTCCTCAGGATGAAGTTCCGTGACCCATCTTTCTGATCTCAACCTGAAAAAGCACTCTGCTTTCAAGGTCTCCTGTGATTTGGTTAGGTCCACCTGGATCATCTCCTACAACTTCCTTAAATCTACCCAAATTACTCAGAGGCTATGTTCTGTTCTCCTTCTTGGCTACCACCTCCTCATTCTGTACAATATGAAGTTATGCTACTCTCACTTTGTTTCTGCTGCAAATCCTTACACGACAGCCCCTTCTCCCTGCAAGAGATACCAATTCTTTCCTCTCTGTGCTATTAACACATTGCACTTTCACCAGTTATTTGACTTGTCCCATTGTGTCATAAAATTTTGTTTGTGTTTCTGTGCCTTTTTTTTACCTGTGACAGCCTTGAGAGTAGAAACCATATATCAGATTCATCAATGCATCTCTAGATACTAGCAAAACTTTGGGTATTTAGTAGAAGAGCAGGATAACCGAGTTTACAAAGTCTTCCACTTTTTAACATAAATTGCCTTACATTTATTGAAAGACCAGATTCAAGGCTCTTGCAGGAATATAAATAAGTGGGAGAGTCACTCTGCTACCAAGAAGCACATGATGTAGAAGAGATAAGATACATGCACAAATACCTTCAGCGCATGGGAGAAGGAGCAAAGGTAGAGGGGGAATAGCACTAAGTAGCCAGGAGTATTAGTCAGTGAAGCCAAGGTCATCATTTCAATCCCAGTAATGGACAGTGACTTTTCCAGAGAGGCCACATGTCTTGGGTTCCTTGCATCCAACTGCATCCCCCTGCAGGTGAGGCAGTGATGGATTTTTTGTTGTTGTTGTTAAAAAATGATTATATAACCACCACATAATTGATTGTACCCTCTGCAAATTCCCAAACTGCAAATTGCTTTGAGCTGAAAGGTGCTAGAAAATGAAATTTCTTGGGAAATTCACTGGAGATGCTCCGTGAAAATTAATATGTCCAATTTTCTTTAGGCAGCATACATTAGATACCTTATTATCTCTCCTCAGTAATTGCAGCCTTTGGGCTTTTTGAGCTAAAATTACATAAAGGCAAAATAGAATCTTAGAATTGTATTACTAGGAGGAAATGAGAAAAGATTCTATGGATGTTTTATTGACTGCATTTAAATGTAAAAAGTAGTGAAGATTCATATATATACGATTATATATAAGGTTTTATGTATATATAATCTATATATAGTATATTTGTAAAGGAGAACCCAAACAACCTGGAATTTATTCACAAAAAATGTATATTTATTCATACATGTTTAAACTTCAGTCACCTTCAAGTACTTTCTTTTGATGCAATATCAAGATGCTTTTCCACTGCTTAAAACCGTTTTTGAACTTGTCAATTTTGATACTTTTTAGTGCTTCTGCCATTTCTTGTTTCACCTCTTCCACATTGGTAAAATGTTTCACTCTGAGGACTTTTTTCATGTGGAGAACCAAAAAAAAGTTGCTTAGGGTGAGATTGGGTGAATAGGGAGGGTGGGGCATGGGGGTCTTACTGTTATTGGTCAAAAATTGCAGAACCCTCAGCATGGTGTGGGCAGGTGCACTTGTAAATCACCCACCAGGCACTGGGCAAGTGTGTTGAAAGAATCTCCAAAAAAATAAAATTCACTGAAGCCGATCGCAGCCTCTCACAACAACACAACCTGGTACACTGATGCCGATGGGTTTCTAAAGCCCTCACCTGGTGAGGGAAGCCTGTACTACAAAGACCCACCCTCCAAAAAATAACTGCATTTTTAGGATATATTACACTTTAAAAGAAGTTTTAAGAAAAACAAGAGATAATGAATGTAGTAGATTCAGGAGTATAATGGATGTTCAGTAAATATGGTTCTTAAAATACTTTATGTGTTCCTATGCTTTCATAGCTAACTAATACACCTTCCTGAACACATGTGCAGACACTAACACCTAGTGGTTGACTCTACACTCAATATTTTTTATACTTCCCAAGGAATATTTGCATAAAGATTCCAGGTCAAATTATGAAATTTTATTTTATCATGCCAAGACAGAAGGCAAAGGAAGTCATGTCCCAAAACAGTGATATTATTGTTTCTGAGTCCTAGACCCTCAACACTTCCTGCATTACTGAATGACTCAGTCCACTTTCAATATCTATAAATATAGATGTGTGTGGGAATGTAGTAACCTATTGATTTTTACTTTTCCTTTTTATGTGGCTACAGATAGTTCCCAATGAACTCATGAGCTTTAATAATAAAAAATACAATTACAAAATCAGCTTAATGGCAGATAAAGAGAACCCTATAGACAATACCTGTATTTAATCAAACAAAACGTGAGTAAGCAGGTTCAAAGGGAATATCTGAAACTGAATTAGATTTCCTCTTTTTCTCCCATTGACACCTCATAAAATTATCTATATCACAAGACTCAGTCACTTTGGGGAAAAAAACCATTGTTTTTAAAATATTCTGCAAATATTTATTATCAGGTGATTTTTCTTTTTTTGTTTTTGTTTTTGTTTTTGTTTTTTGATTTGGAGTCTCACTCTGTCACCCAGACTGGAGTGCAGTGGCCGCTCCTGGCCACTGCAACCTCAACCTGCTGGGTTCCTGTGATCCTTCCGCCTCAGCCTTCCAAGTAGCTGGAACTACAGGTGCGCGCTGCCACGCCCGGCTAATTTTTGATTTAATGTAGAGATGAGGTCTCGCCAAGTTGCCCAGGTGGGTCTCGAACCCACAGGCTCAGGCAATCCACTCACCTCGGCCTCCCAAAGCGCTGGGGTTACGGGCTGAGCCACCGAGCCCGGCCCAGGTGATTTTTCTTTACCCTCAATGATACGCATTTTATTACCACTGACATCACTGGAGTTTTCTGAACGAAATTAAGCATTTCACAAAACGACTACAAAGTTTGCAGTGAGTTCCTTGTCTGTGCCCAGCACCATATAACAATAACCAAATAAGATTGAATCTATTATATTTTAACGATAATTGACTTTGTTACATTCTTTTCTGGACTATTACAAATGCAAGATTTTGAGTCCCACAACTAGCTAAAAAGCCTCTCTTTTTTGCCTATGCTTTTTTCTCTCCCTGAACCAAGAACAGAGTTGCCACCCACATGTATGGTAGTGACTAGCTCACACTTATTTAGAGACTGGGTGGGAGGAAGCAAGGAAGGAAAGCCGGCCACCCTTTTCTGCCTTTGTATATACTATACAAAACCAACTAGTTTTAAAGGCAGCTATAAAATAATATAAAAGAATCAAAAATGAAAGATTGAAGTCCCCTTTCCCTCAGTTCAGAAATAAATATTATACATACGCAGATTTGTTTGCAAAAACAAAGTTAATGAACACAAATCTCACATTTCTAGTCTCCCAATTTAACTGGCTCAGGAATTGGGGAATCACACTTCAAGAACAAGCCCACTCTATTCATGCAAACAAATTCTTTTTGTTTCTACTTTATCACTCATATGAACAACCTGATCAGACAAGTTAAGTGACTTCAGTTCTCTTTAAATCACAACAAATTTTAAAAGAAAAATTCTTGATAAATGATTGCTAATAGGATTTTTTTCAGATGGTATTGGAAAGATGAGTCAAATCCCAATCCTTAGCTATGTATTTCATTCTAAGCTCTGGAAGTTGTTAATGCATCATGACCACTTATAACCTAAGAAAATTTCTATTCTGTATCTCAATAATAGTTGAGATATTTATTGTTGCAATCCTTGTAAGAGATACAACACTTATAGATCTCGCTATTTTAGGCATGTTTAAAACTATTCATGTATGGCACGTCATAGTTTATAAAGCCTTTTCACATATATGTATCACCACACTATATCATGTTGTATATATTTTATCATACCATTTTTAAAGATGAGAAAACTGAAGCCAAGAGGTTTTAGATGACTCAGCGTCTGCCAGTCAAGATCCTAACCAAACTCTGTATTGTGTAGAGCTAGCCTTCTTGATCATTATGTTAAATTACCATGCCTTGGTTATTCCAAATACATTGATGTTCTAGTTACTATGGCTGTGTAACAAATAATCCCACAATGCGATAGCCTCAAAAAAACAAAAGTAAACATTTTGTTACACTCCTGCACAGAGTAGAGAGGGCTTTTACCTGCTTTATAGTGTCTGAGACTTTAACTGAAAAGTTCTAAATAGTTAGGGGAAGGATCAAGGGGTGGTTTCATTGCTAAAGGTCTGGAATCACCTGACAATATCTCATACTTCACACATCTCTTAGTTGAGGCTATGTTTTTGCTGAGACCTCAGCACAACTGTTAGCTGGAACTTCTCCATGGGACTTCTGTATGTTGTCTGTATGTGGGCTTCCTCTCTGCATGAAAGCTGGATTTCAAGAGCAGACATCTCAGGGGAGCCATGTGGAAGCAATATGTCATTTTGTGATCTAGCCCCAGAGGCCACTTGAGGTCATGCCACCATAATCCTGTCTCATTTTAAGGGTGGGAAGCACAGATTCTACCTCTGGAATAAGATGATGCCACCATTACACTTTAAGAAGAATATGCAGGATGGGAAACATGGTTATAACCATCTTTGAAAGATACAATCTGCTATCTTTTTATTTGAAAAAGTGACTGAGTTACATCTGTTTCTGCCCTAAAAATTCATCCCTTTACCTCCTATCTTCTGACTTTCATCTTTACTGTTTTGTCCACAACCATCTTGTGAGCCACAAACATCCTTTGGTTCAGTCCTACTGAGATATTTGTACTTCCTTCTTGAGCACTATGCTGTTCCACACTTTCTTGCTTTGGGACATTCCGTTGACTCTGCTCACAGAGTCAAAGCAAAATCAACTCAGTTAACATTCCAGAAATGATCTGTCCAACACAGTAGCAACTAGTCATATGTGACTATTTAAATATAAATGAAAGTTAAATACAATTAAAATTTTAGTTCTCCATTTATATTAGCTATATTGCAAGTGCTTAATAGTCTCATGTGACTAGCGGCTACCATATTATGCAACATAGAACGTTTCCATCATTACAGAAATTTCTGTTGGATGGTGCTGCTTAGAATCCATTTAAAGAAGTGATTTTTAAGCCTATTAGTCAAGGAAATTGTATGAAGGAGGCTATTATATAAAAACACATATTATAAGTCGTGTCCTCTGATTGAGCTGAGAGTGGGGGGACTTAGAGAATTTGCTACGTGTTACCTCTGAGATATCCTTTAGATAATGTAGAGCTCACAGAGAACAAGAGAGAAAACCAATATAGAGATCCACTCAGCTTGTGTAACTCAGAGCTCAACCATACCTGTAAGCATGTGGATCAGATATAATAAGAAGAAAAATAACACATCAAATAAAGACCCTCCTCGTGTTTTACCCAACTTATCTCTGACCCATCTGTTTGTATTCACTCCAAATATAGCACGATAGAAACATTCTAGGTCAAAGCATTCCCCAAAAGGCTGCTTTTGCTAGAAGCCATGTTCCCAGTAGAAAAGCCACGCCCAGCTCCTACTAGGGCAAGCAGCTAAAATAGTCCCTGTTACTTTAAGTGATGAGGTTACAGAGTCAAACTGTGTACTTCTCTGATGAAAGAGGCTGAGTGGCAGGGATCAGGGAATCACCAGGGGTTTGGGAAGAAAGAAGTCACCAAACATCAGGGCAAGGTCTGACTCCATTAGTTGTAATTGGCTAGAAGAAGAGATATAAATGAACACTTCTTAAAATCATAAGCACACGGGAGAGTTCTTTTTGACTGAAACTTCCTCACCGTCTCATCCCTTTCCAGCCTTTTCCTTGTTTTTTGCTTCCTTGGCATTTGGCTTGTCTTACCCCCTTCTCTCCTCTTCATTGGCATCTCACATCTGTAATCTCGGGACACCTGCCATGCCTTGCGATGAAAATTTTCAACTTATGGCCACTCTCCTCTGTAGAAGTCCCGTGAATTCCAGACTAACATCTTAGAACCTGAGCGCCAGCTTAGTTTCCCCCTATGGTAACTTGGGCTAGCCCAGCTTTCAACCCTACAAATCCTAAGGAGACCAAAAGTCCTTTTTAACTTCACAAAAAGAAGTTAAAACAAAAGTAGAGGGGCGTGACCTCAAGGACAATTATTGCCATAAAAATCACTATAATCTTTTTCTACGTGCCCTAATAGTCAGTGAGCTACATTTTGCCAAGAGCTTTACATGTGTTAATTTTACACTGAAATCATGCAAGAGAAATATCATATATTATATAGACATATAAATTAGTTTTCTGAGAAGTCTGTTACCTCACTCCAAGCTTACCCAGTTAGTAAGGGGACAAGCCAAAACAACACGTTTGATTTTAAAGCTCATGTTGTTCCCACTGTATCATGATCACTTTCATAAAGTTAGAGACACCATTTGACTTGGGTCTACTAATTTCTCTTCATGATATCTTGCATTTGATCAGCCATCTTGGCAACCTTCTTGTTGAAGAAGGAAGTAATTTCTAAAACCAGGCTATTCTTTTCTTTGAAGAATACCTGTGTTGCTTTGTCAGTCTCTTAAAAATTTCCTTTGGGGCGGGGCTCAGTGTCTCAGCCTGTAATCCCAGCACTTTGAGAGGTCAAGGCGAATAGATTGCCTGAGCCTGCAGGTTCAAGACCAGCCTGGGTATCTTGGCAAGAGACCTTGTCTCTACAATAAATAAAAAAAATTAGCTGGGTGTGGTAGCGCGTGCCTGTAGTTCCAGCTACTTTGAAGGCTGAGTCGAAAGGATCACCGGAGCCCAGCATGTGGATTCTGGGGTGGCCATGAGTTTGCCACTGCACTCCAGCCTGGGCAACAGAGTGAGACTCCAACTTAAAAAAAAAATCCTTTGGTGTGAGATAATGTCCAAGTTTTGACTTTCAGGAAACTGGTTTAACATGAGTATGCTGGAAGGGCACCCCCCAGCTCAGTGGCTATGCAGGGTGTTCATCAGGGCAAGCACAGGGGCATCTCACACTGTCAGAGTATGCTTTTTTCCTTCACTCATGCTCTTTGAGACCAAAGACACCTTGAGCCTTAGGCAATTTTGTTTGGCAATAGGATGCTCAGTCAAGACAAGCTCAATAAGGTCTTCACCTTGGGGTTGGAGAAAACCTTGGAAGTCATCTAACCAACCTTTTCACTTTATAGAGGAGGAAAGGGATGCTGAATGGCTCGCCTCAGGTCACCACCACATGAGCAGCAGTCAGATCTATAAACCCAGCCTGTGACTCAAAAAAAGAAGGTGTTTTCTACCGTTCAGACCACCTCTACACAAAGCATGAAAGGGCTCTTCTGAAAACTGAAGTCTTTTCTGACTTTAACTTTTTTGACAGTAACACTCTGTCATACAAAAGAACAGGTGCTTTGTAGTCAGACAGACATGACTGGAATAAAACACAGCTGGAATCTTGAAGATGGCAATGGTGCATGTAACATTTGAAAGCTAGATTTCTTCATCTATAAAAGAGAGGAATGCCCTCCTAATACATTCACTGTAAGGATGAAAACAAGTAACTTAGGCAAAGCATTTTTAATTTAGTAAGTACTCAATAAGTATTTGTGATCTATTCATTCATTTTTATGTGTTTCTGCAACCTGTAGAAGAGATAAAAATACCTCTTCCCTAAAACACATCTTGGTCTACTTCGAATTTAATTGGCAGCAATAGCACATGCAGATTCAGCCATTTGTTGAAAAAATATATATTTGTTGAGATACTACCCTGTGTCAAGGATTATTCAGGTTACTGAGAATACAGAAAAAACAAAACAGACAAAATTCGTGTTACCATGGAGCTTCCATACTATCAGAAGAAAGGGGAACAAAGAAATAAACCAAGAACTTGTTAAAAGACAAGAAGGCTAAAAAGAAAAATACATCATAGTAAGGGGAGCCATGAGTTTGAACAGAGGTTGCGGTAGAAAGTAGAGTGAGTTGAGCTCTTCTTGTAGGGGATAAGGAATGAGTCATGTGGGTACCTGGGGAAGAGCTGTAGACAGAGGGCCTAGCTGATGCAGGCTTTCAGAGGCAAAGATTGCCTGTAGTTTGAAAATCAGCAGACGCCAAGAGGAGCTGAAGCCACACTAGATCATGCAGCAATCATACTTTAATCCTTGCTAATTCTTTTTTACCAGATAGTAAAATCTCATGTGGTTTTAATATTTAGTGCCACAGAATATTAAAATTGAATAAGTTCTTAGAGAGATTTGAGCCTGACATCTATAAAATCGGAGGTTCTTAGAATGGAGAGGCAATCTGTGGCTGGCAGAACCAGGACTAGACCGTTGACTCTCTAAACCTTGGTCTATTCAATTTTGGTCTTGCCTAGACATGGAAAGACGGACATAAAAAAAAAAAAATCTGAGCCCAATGACCAGTGTATTTCTGGCACTGAAATATGTTCATGTCTTCTTTTTCTTGTTCTGTTTATGCCTTAAGCTGCCAGTTTTCTTTTCTGGTTTTTAACAGTTGCCTAAACATGCCAATTTCCATGCTAGAGAAGATGTGACCCATGCACTTTGGTGTTCACTGATCACTGGAGATAATGGGTGTAAACATCCACTCAGCACATATTTACTGAATGCTTGATATATACCAGGAGCAGTACACATCACAGCCCTTGAACTCAGGGAGCTAACAGTTATCAGTAGAACGGGGATTATAGCAGGTACTTCATGAAGTTAATGTGAGGACTCGGTGAGATGACACATTATAGAATGGTGCTCAGGAAATAATAGCCTAGTCCTTCTCCTTACTGTCATCACCAGCAGGCTGTACATAGATCAGGCAATATATTTATGTAATAATTTCTGAGTCAAAATTCAACCATCGAGTATATCACTAGTGCTGCTAATATTTTTAAGTTGTATTGATAAAAATTAAAATACTAATTACCAATTTTTGAGTATCTACTTGGTGCCTGTTGCACTAGGTAATTTATATGCGCTATTCCCCGCCCCCCAAAACAATCTTGTGAGGAAAGTAGTTATCCCTCTGCTACAGAAGAAGAAATTAAGGCTTCAAAGTTTAAGTAAACGCTTCAAGAATACACAATTTTATCTCTTCCATTTGTGAAATATACACCCACCAACACTGATTTGCTTTAACATGGCTTCAGTCCAAGCACACCCAGAAATAACCTTAAATTCATAAAGAGTTCAAACTGATTTTTATTGCAAAGTAAGAAAAAATGTAGGGAGAAGAAAAGACACTAACAACTCCCCAGAAAGTTGAGACGAGAGTTAGAAAATACAGATGGATCACTCACTGTTAAAGTTTTTTTTTTCCTTTTTATAGGACACCCAATTTGTCAGATATGAAAAGGTAGAGAAGCATTTAGCTGTCTCCCTCCACCCCAACCAAGTCTGAGGAAATTGCTTCTAGAAGTGCAAATTTGGCTTAAAAGCCTGTGGGCTGACAAAGCTATTTAGACTGCAGTAGAAAGCTCTGTTGTCTATTGCGTTGGTGTGAAAGTAAAAGTAAGAGGAGATACTTAGGATTCTCATATATATATTGACTCTTCAATAACTCTGAATAACTTAAAAGTCTTTACAAAACTAAAACACAAAAGCAAAAACAAAAAAACCCTTCATTTTTGTTGCCTTCTTCTAAAAGCTAAGGCTCCGAAGTCCTTGGAAGCCTGGGCAGAGGTCGTGTGTGACACTTATACAGGAAGCTTTTGTAAGAAATATGGCAATACTAGCTTATAATCATCAGACCTGAGTTCAACTTTGCTTTTACCAATTAAGTAGTGGAGTGATCTTTTATATAATACAGTTGTGGAAGCCTCAGTTTTTTCATCTGTTAAGTGAGGGCTAGAAGGTAGACCTAATAAGATTGTTGTTAGCATTGGAAAGGGAGATGGACAGGGCTTCTCACAGGAACGTAACATGCAGTCATTATTATTTTTTTAATTTCCTTTGCTTGGAATGCTTCTACCACCAGATGCCCTTTTAAGAAATTTTCCCAAATGCCATTCATCTCCTACAACCTCCACATGGAAGTGTCCATGAGAGGGGAATTCCTCTGTCTATTGAGTCCAATTGCATTTTACGCTCCTCTTCTATGATATGAGTAGTCTCTAACCTGCATTACGGGTATTGGGTATGTGTTCTTTCTCCTAACAGAATGTGAATCCACCTCAGGATGGCAACCTACTGCACAGAAATTAAAGTTCCTAACAGGTGCTTAGTAAGTGATTAGTGAATACATCAATGAGTCCACTAACAAATATTGCTCCCAGGGGTTAATCTTTGTTTAATTTAGATAGATAAAGCTTTTGCTTTAACATAACTTCAGTCTAGGCACACCCATGAATTCCGTTAAATCCATAAAGGTTTCAAGCTGACTTTTAATGCACAGTAAATAAAATAATAATAATAATAATAATAATAATGTGAGAAGAAGAAAAGACACTAACAACTCCCCAGAAAATTGAGAATAGAGTAGAAAATACAGATGGATTACTCATTGTTCATTTTCTAACACTTTCTAATTGCGATTCATGTAGTATGCCAGGTGTGTATTATTTATGCAAATCTCTCTCTCCACCCATAAGGATTAAGTGTAGCAACGTACCTCCTATAATACTTAGGGCAGTGTCTGGAACATTGTCAAGGTTACTATATGACTACAGAAAGAGCACCATAATGACTTAACATGTTTATCTGGGGGCTGAAAAAAATTTTATTAGCAGGAATTTCTAGACTGAGGTGAGGAAGCATGAGGTTCGGGCAACAGGTAGACATTTCCTGGGGAGAAAGATAACAGTCAGAATGTCAAATGCTGAAAACACTGGGGTCAGAAGGTTGTCCCAGTGGGAGTAGTGGTACCTGCCAGGATTTCAAAAGCCACTTTGGGTGATGAAACACCCTGAATCCTGAATAACATTTATTGAATGCATAATAGGCTGAGTTCAAGTGGATTTTTTTTCCATGAAAAATATTTAAGGAGTAGAATGTTGGACACAGACTGGGAATACAGACCAAAAGAGTAGGTGTAATACTGGAGAAATAGAAGTGAACAGTAAGAAGAAAGGCCAGAATTATTTTTAGGAGTCTGGACTTATACACGTCATGAAACTGGGTGTTTGAACCAAATTCACCTAGACGCCAGAAATGAAAGATGATCCCAAATGACATCTGAACTGCACATGTATAGAACTCTTTATACTGTGCAAAACACTTATTTAGCAAGCACTTCTGGGCCCTCACTCTGAACCAGGTCTTTAGCTAAGTGCTGACAATTCAAAGATGAGACGCCGTCCCTGCCTGGACTGTGAAGATGCTTCACAGACAGATTGGGCAGATGGTGTCATTGCATATTGATGCACATTCGCTTGAATGTGAAATAACCATTTGCATTTGTAAGCACAGCAGGACATGGAAAGTAGATTAAGAATCTAGGAGAAGAGAAACAGAGGAGGAGAAAGGTAATATCATCAGTTGCTTCACAAAAAAACCTGGGTACCAGGAGCTGTACTTTGAAGATAAGAAGTGAAGGCCCAGAGGATGGAAACGCCTTGCCTAAGGCCACACACCTGGGTGGAGAGAACTCACAGACTGGAATTATAGCAGCATTATCATTAAGTCTCTCCTTTGCAAATCTGAAGGATGAAGGAAGTGCCTTTTACAGAACAATACTATATGTCTAAGAAAGTCCATTCATTATTGACATTTTGAAAGATACAGGCACATACGTATGATCAAAAATACAGAAATGTAATCTTATTATAATGCTGTTGTTAAAGCAGCTTTGTTTTCTTTTTTCTTTGATTTCCTCTTTTCATACCTTCCAGCTCACATGACCTCTTCTGTGTCTTTCTTGAGTTTATATACAATAATTAACTGAATCATTCATCCACCCCTTTTTCATATATTTACTAGACACCATTTATGTGCCAAGTACTTATAGTAGATGCTGCAGATAAAGCAATTAATTTAAGAAAATCACAAATTTTCTCACCCCAGACAACTTATATTCTAATGGGAGGAGGCCAATAATAAATACAAAAGTAGATAAACTATATAGTATGTCAGAAAATAAGTAGTGTGGGAAAAAATAAAGCAGGAGAGTAGGGTAATGAATGTAGGGTAAGGACAGGCAGGAGTGGAGACATTTGGTGTGTGATTTCAAACAGGGTGGTCTGAGAATAGATATACATATATGGATATAGAACTTTTGACACTGTTTTGCAAAAAATGGGATAATCACATACATGCTTGTTCTACTTTTTTCAATCAATAATACCCTGTGGAAATTCCTCAAGTCAATTATTTTGGTTCTAATTTGTTCCTTTGAGTTGCCATATGATATTATCAAGTTTGAGTACAATAAACATGATTCAACAATTCACTAGTGAATTGATGAATCTGTACATTATGTCCTTTAATCCTTACCAAAGTCTGGGGTGGTAGATGAAAAACCAATGGGCTTGTAGACAGGGTTTACAGTCTTATAAAACAAATGAGTACTTTCAAAATTTTTATTTTCAATTGACACATTATACTGTATATATTTATGGGGTATATTGTATGTTGTGATATATGTATATATCATGGAATTATTATATCAATATCGTTTAACATCCATCTCTTCACATAATTATAAATTGTTTTGTAGTATGAATCTTTAAAATCTGCTATTTTAGGAGACATGACAACTAAATGCAAGGTGTGATTGATAATTGACAGGATAATGGATTTAAAAATAAAAAAACTATAAAAATATCACTGGGACAACTGGGGAAATTTGAATATGTCAATATAGTAGAAAATATATTTTATCAATGTTAAACTTCTCAAGTATGATAATTGTGTCATGGTTATGTACAAAAATGCCCTTTTTCTTAGAAAATATATGTTGAAGTATTTAGGGTAAGCTGTCTCAATGACTGCAAATTACCTTCGAATGGTTCAGAAAAACTATGTACTCCATATGTATGCTATATATGTGCAGATCTATCTATCTATAGAGAGAAGAGAGAGAAAACAAATATAGCAAACTGTTAATAGGTGAAACCAGGTAAAGGGTACATGAGTGCTGACGGTACTTACTATTTTGCAACTTTTCTGTAGATCTGAGCATTTTCAAAAATAAAAAGGTGGAGAGAAAAAATAAAATCTACTCTTTTGGCAATTTTGAAATGTATATTACATTATTATTAACTATAGTCACCATGCCATGCACAGATTTTAAAAAAATGTATTTCTCTTGTCCAATTGGAATTTTATACCTTTAACTAACCTCTTCCCAGTTCCCCCTCTTTCTGCCAGCCTGTGGTAACTATTATTCTCCCTCTACTTCTATGAGTTTGACTTTTCTCGATTCCGCGTCTAGCTGAGTAACATGCAGCATTTGTCTTTCTGTTCCTGACTTATTTCACTCAGCATAATATTCTTCAGATTCACCCATATTGTTGCAAATAACAGCATTTCTTTCTTTTTTAAGGCTGAATATGTGTATATCACCACCATACACACATACACACACACACACACACACACACACACACACACACACACACACACACATTTTCATCTATTCACCCATCGATGAACACTTAAGTTGATCCCATATTTTGGCTATTGTGAATAATGCTACAATGAACATGAGAGTGCAGCTCTCTCTTCAACATACTGATTTTATTTTATTTGGATAAATACCCAGCAGTGGGATTTCTGGATCATGTGGTAGATCTATTTTTACCTCATTGAGGAAACTCCATACTGTTTTCCACAGTGATTGCGCTGATTTACATTCCCAACAACAGTGTACACGGGTTTCCTTTTCTCCATATCCTCACCAACATCTGTTGTTTTTTGTCTTTTTGATGGTAGCCATTCTAACAAGTGTCAGGTAGTATCCTTGTGTAGTTCTAACTCACATTTCTCTGCTGATGATTGATGTTGAGCATTTGTTTTTGTTTTTCTTTTACCTGTCGGACATTTGTATGTCTACTTTGGCAAATGAGTGCTTTTAACATAACCATGCTCTAGACGGGGACCCCCATACTGGAGGAAGGAGTTTCTCTGTTTTTAGCTTAATATGTCTTCAATGTGTTCTCAGGATGTTTTGGTCTCATAAACTTGAGGCTTATTTTGTTTCTTTTTATTGGGTGGACTAGAAGTTGTAAGGATCTAGAATCAAGTAAAACAAATAGAGAGCCGGGCTCGGTGGCTCAGCCTGTAATCCCGCGCCTTTGAGGGGCTGAGGTGAGTGAATTGCCTGAGCCTGCAGGTTTGAGAACTGCCCGGGCAACTTGGTGAGACCTCATCTCTACAATAAATCAAAAATTAGCTGGGCATGGTAGCGCGTGCCTGTAGTTACGGCTACTCGGAAGGCTGAGGCGGAAGGATCGCAGTCCAGCAGGTCGAGGCCGCGGTGGCCAGGCGTGGCCACTGCACTCCAGTCTGGGTGATGGAGTGAGACTCCAACTCAAAAACAACAACAACAACAAAAAACAAATAGAGACATCAGAAAAGATCTCAGAAGTTAGCTGGCTCAGTTCCCTCTGTTTCCAAGTGGACAACTTAGGCACCTACAGATAAGAAAGGCTTCTCCAAGGTCACACAGGCCGTTTGTAACAAAATCCAAAGAACATACTTGCCTCTTCAGTTCTAGTACCCTGTTTCTTCACCCTGGATACTCAAGTGTGGTCCACAGACTATTCATACCGATATCAGCTGGGAGTTCGTTAGAGACTCAGAATCTCAGCCTTTTTCTTTCCCCAGACCTATCGATTAGATTCCTCATTTTGGCAACATTCTCTCCTGATTTTTATAGACACTACAATATGTGATCTTTTCCCAGAAGAAAGGGAAAACAGAGGATGTTAGCTTACCTAGGGGATGGACAAGGAATGTGTGTGTGTGTGTGTGTGTGTGTGTGTGTGTGTGTGTGTGTGTGTGTGTGTTTCTCTATGAGTGTATATATCTCTGTGTGTATGTCTGTGTGTGTGTCTGTGTATATCTGTAGATATGTGCCTATGTGTGTCTGTGTATTTCTGAATTCCTGTGTTTATGTCTCTGTGTATATGTCTATGTGTGTGTCTCTGTGAATGTCTGTGGATATTTGAGTGTCTGTGTGTTTCTGAATTTCTATGAGTGTATATATATATGTGTGTGTGTGTCTGTGTGTATATTCAAATGTTTGTGTATGTGTGGATGTCTGCATGTGTATGTCTCTGTGTATGTATGTGTATATCTGTGTGTCTGTGTGCATGAACAAGTGAAGCATAGATGGAATCTGGTATTGTCTAGAAAAATGGTCAGATTAAATAATAATAATAACTAGCTTTATCTCTTGCTCTTCTTTCAAGCAAAATCTCTAAATAATACCAAGAGGCATAGGTGTCCCAGAGGAATCTGTGGGATGAGACATTAAATTCAGGTATGAAATTAGGCACACTTATGTTGCTTTTAACCAAATCACAGACCCATGAAAAAAGGAATAAAAAAAAGAACAATTTGCAATTCTTGTTAATACAACTGTGCTTTTCCCCTTTGCTCGTGGAGTATAAGCATGCACAAAGAATTGTAAGAAAATGTGGAGTGGGAGGTAGAAGATCTGTATTTCAGAATAAATGTAATCCATCTACTGAAGATAATAATTTCCCACTTCCCTCAGAAGGGAGAGAGAAGACACTTCATCTTTGGAAGGCAAAAGTAAACACATTTTTCTTTTCTTCCAAATGGCCTGTCATTTACCTTCTAGTATAAAACATTCCTAAGGAGATTTTCTACGCCAGAATTAAAAACCTATGTTCTCTCCACCTGGAAAAAACCTGTATTTTTTCATGATGTTTGTCCTATAGCAAAGTATGACTGTGAATAGCCTCTCCATTAAATTTTCCATCATGAATTTTATGTAGCAGAAAGTATTCATATCTAGTCAAATTCAGTCTTAGGAAAGTTATTTTTAGCAACTGTGCTAAATTATAACACTCGTATTTTTGAAATGTTCTTTTTTGTTTCCCATATAAATGGTAGGCTGAAAACCTATAAGCAAGGAAAAAATAGAAAATAAGCAACAACATATTTGTTAAAATATTTTATTTGGATTTACTGTTTCATCTACTTTGTGCTATGTTAGGTTTAACTGAAACCATTTTTTTAAGGGAGAGCTTCTTACTCTTATTTTGAAGATGAAGATTGAAAGCTGAAGGCAGTCAGTTAGCTCGACA
Source organism: Carlito syrichta (assembly GCF_000164805.1). NCBI lineage: Eukaryota > Metazoa > Chordata > Mammalia > Primates > Tarsiidae > Carlito > Carlito syrichta. The sequence continues at coordinate 24,212 of NW_007250348.1, forward strand.
TACCACCAAGTCAGAACTAGAAACAGAAGTGTGTGTGTACAAGACTCAGGGTCTCGCTACACACCATGCGGTTTATGTCCAAGCTGTATCCAGCACACCTGACTTCACACAGCCACTCTGGAGCACAATCAAGGAAATGAAATCCCTTTGGGAGAGAGCAGATGACAAGGCAGGCGAGGGGACATGGGTGTTTTTCTGGATAGGTCCCTTGTGGTTCTGGGAAACCATGACCACAAGTTGGAGAGCCTGCCCAGCATTGTGTAACTTCAGTTCAGAGCAAGTATTCTCTCCTTTCCCTGAGGAAGGACTCCAGCAGGCCTCTCATGAGAAACCACTTTTCTGGACCTTGTTTCTTGAGCTCGAGTTGTGTAAGAAATGAACTTGGAGATTCCGGCTGGCTTGAAGAAGAGATGGCTAGTGAGTTTTGAGCAAAGCAACCCCATTTCTTCTCTGTAGTGTCAGTTTAAACTAGACAAAATGCTCGTTTTGTCAGAGATGACTCCCTGGTCCGGACTGGCTGTTTGGAAAAGCCCTCTCAGACAGCAGCTGTAAATCACTAGGCAACCTCTCTCTGCAAGTCCCACGGCAGCCAAGGTGCAAAGAGTGATTTATCGGGTGGCTTCCAACACAGCTTAATTTTTGGAGGCAGCAAAAGATGCCAAAAGGCTATAAAAGCTGGGCCAGGATCCCCCAAAAGAAGGAAGCAGGAGACACTTCTTTGAAAAGGGGCCCAACCAGCTGCTGGAACATCTGCAGCAGCATGTTACTCCTCCAGGGAGCTGGGAGCTGGCATCAGGCAGCCTTCCTTCCCTTCCTTCTGTTTGTGTATTCAGTAATGGAAATCCTAGAACCATCCAATCAGGACACAAGAATGGCCCCTCCTGTTCCCCTCCTCAAAGACCCCCTCCCCCACACACTGCCTTAGACAGGAAACTTTAAATTGCTGGGATGGGCCAGCCTAATTGCTACTCTTTTAATAACTTCGTTCACTCCTTGAAGTCTCTGTAAACATCTTGGAGTAGAGTAGAGTAGTTATGGCAAGGAAGGGTAGCATATGACTCACAGGATAGCCCCTGGCTTCTGAGGAATCAGAGAAGAATGAGTTGATAGACACCACCCTCCCCTCAGTCTTCCTCCAAATTCCTGTAATATAGATTCACAAACATCCACTTAATTTCCCCCACTGCCTCCACCTAGGAGACTGTTGCCTGGCCCCCTTCTAGCTACCCAGATGCACTCCTGGGATGCTAATTCCCTTCCACACCTGGTCTGACTGAGAGCTACAAGTACAGCCCAAGATCTCACCTTTTTCTTCACATCATGATCCTGGAAAGGATCTGTAGAAGTTATTTTGTTGTATTTTGGTAAGAAGTCCACGAGCACTCAGAAAGGTAAAAAGACTTTCCCAGGACAATTCAGTAAAGTATTGTCAGATTCAAGGCCCCAGGACTGACTTCCTTTTTGCCCAGTCAGGACTGTCCCTGCTGCATCCACCTGCTGTCCCAGAATTTCAGACTTCTCCATAACCACCATCAAGCTCAGGATCTGGGACTTTCAGAGCCAGCCTTTCTATTTAAAGTGTTTATTGAGGAAAGTGTTTATGTCTTTCTTAGCATCTCTATAGGGAGTAAACAAGTGAAAAGAATTATTTGAAAAAACAATCAAGTAAGGAATTGGGACATATACATAACTTCATCTGGCTCATCTGTTTCTTTAAACCATTATTTTTGTACAATCACCACTTTGTTTTATGGTGGTTTAGAAATTCAGATACCTGTGGTTTGTCAGAAGCTTGGATACTTAATGCAAGGGTGGGTGAGAGGGTCTGAGAGGCATTTGCAGCTTGATGACAGAAACAAGACATTTTTTATGTCTTTTCCTATTGAGGAAAGAACTGTTTAAATACCCCTTCTCCATGAGGGGATTGGGTTGGGGTTAAGAGGGCCATCTCAGTAGCAACAGTACCAGTATCAGGGCACGGAGACTCTCCTAGCAGTATGAGAGGTGCCAAGAAACAAGGAGAGAGATGTTGCTAACTCCAAGACCAAGTACAGCAGGCCCTGAATAACATTTGTTGCCAGGTTGTTGTATTATACGTTGATGAGAAAAAAGAAATTGCTATCAGGTCATGGCCACTGTCTATGCTCGTTTTCCTCATCTGCCTGAGTTTTCTCCAGTACTCTGGTTACCTCTCGCATCCCAAAGATGTACACATTAGGTTAACTGGAGTGTCTAAATGGTCCCAGTGGGAGTGAGTGTGGGCATGAGCATATATCACGAGGGGTGGGGTTTTATGCTCCACTGGGTCCCACCCTGAGCTTCCAGGAGAGACTCTGGTCACCCCAGACCCTGAACTGGAATAAACCAGTAAATAATTTTCTCGCTTGTTTTTATTCCGCTTTCTTAAATGTATATATAGCTCACATTTACTTTGATGTTTAATACTAAAAGTCTTTTGGTCTTTATTTAGAAGTTTGGTGATATTTTTGTGGCCAGAAATAAGTCATAAGAACTTAACTCTTTTTTATATCTATTAACTTATGGGAAAATTAGTTTGTTAGAGGTTGTTCCAATTGAAGTCACAGATTTCAAGAAGCTGTGGGTGGTGGTAAATGAACCAAGTCCAAGGTGATCAGTAGCAGTTTGAGAGCAGGATCCCAGAATCAGGTGCAACTGGGTTTGGAATGAAAGCACATCAGGAACCAGGAAAGGAATTTTTTTTTTTTTTCTGTAGTTTCTGGGCATCATTAGGTGTCTGCAGGTGTCTTCACAGGCTGACAGTTAAGTTGGTCTTTGGTGAGTAGAGTCTGAAATGACCAGTGTCTGTGGGAATCAACTTAAGAAGGTAACTTCTCAGTGAAGCAATGTGTTATAAGGCAAGAAATTTAGTACAAATATGGCACGATTGATACTGTTTTATTGTAGAGAATATTTTCTGAGACTGTCTAAACTCTGAGACATTTGGGCTGAAGACATTCTGAGACATTAGCCACAAAAGGTAGAAGTGTAGGTTCTCAGGAAAGGTAATAAAGGATTAGAAAGCCTAAACAGAGGAGGATGGTGGGTGAGGAGGCTGAGTTGGCCATGACAGTTAACCCAGCAGGGCTGCAGGGGAAATCCAGTGCCTAATGTATAGAATACGTGGTTTAAGTAAATGTCAGTGATACGTAATGGGGAGGGAAAGATGGTGAAGCTGCCCACCTGTGGACTCGCACACACTGAAGGGGCCAGTGGAGCCTGAAGGGATATAAATGTCCCAATGTTGAGATAATAATCAAGGCTTCAGACTTTGCAGGCAAACAGGCCTGGGTTTGAATTCGGCCTATATCACATTCTGGACTTGTGACCTCAGCCAGGTTATCTAAACTCTCTAAGTCACAAGTTTCTCATCTAGAAAATGAAGATCATTATATCTATCTCAAATGGATTGGTGGTTTAAAGATTGTTCATGGTGGTGTTGGTGTGGAGTGATAGAAGAAAGAGGAAGTGAAGGAAGTCGAGGAGAAGGAAGGAGGAGGAGGAGGAAAGATGATGTAACCTGGCAGATAGTGGGCTGATTGGAGGCTACATGGCAACAAGGCTCAATGTAGGTATGGAAATTGTACAGTGAATGTCAGCAGGAACCCACCCTCAGGGCAGGGTTTCTGAGATACTTTCTATTCTTGCTCAGGAGTAGAAACTCCATGCACTAAAGAGTGATTTCAACTGCAAGGGTCTGCGGTAAGGTTGGAATTACCAATGTTTATCATGTAGATACTTTACAAAAAATAAAATAAAGTCTGCTGAGGTGTAACTAGCCTTCATTTGATATTGAGGGCATTTATGTATCTATGTCATGTTATAGTAACACAATGAAAAAAATATGTTTTACTGCAAGCGTTGAATACCAATAAGTTTAGGGCAAAGGTTGACACCTTTACTATATAGAACTCATCTTTTTAAGTGGTTTCTGTATTTTAACCCTTCGACACTTATCAAAGGGGGGTAATGGAAGAATATATGTTACTTGGAAGGAAAATTAGGACTGTGAATGCAGTAGTTATGATTCTCTAACAGGAAATCTTTTGTCTTGATTAATTATGCAGAGATGGTATGAAGTTATTGGTGCATTTCTTTCATGTTCTCAAAATTTTATAGAGGGTATAGGGAGTTACTCTACCAAAATGAAATACACTTTTGCTTTCAATGGGTACCTGGGAGAGTTCCTGGTGCATGATGGAGTGACAATACAGCACAAAGGAAAAAGACTTAGAGTTCAGACCTGAGTTTCCCCCCTGAGTTTTATACCCACCTACCAACTTACTGACTGTGGTGCTTGGAGTCAGTTGCTTATCCTCTCTGAACTTGATTTTCATCATGTTTAAAGTAATACAATAAAACTTCATTAGTATTTGTAAGATGTGAGTTATTTTGCTTCTAATGCCTGCCATCAAGACTGTCAAGCAATAAATATTTAATAAGTGGTTAATTACTCCACATAAATTTATTTGAGTAAACCAGTTATACAAGGGAGGACTCCTGCAAACATAGAATTTATTTATAAAAAATTGTGTTTACATATTTAGACTTTAGTAACCTTCCAAGTACTCTTACATGTTTAGACTTTTACATGTTTAGTACTCTGACATGTTTAGACTTTAGTACTCTTACATGTTTACAAGTACTCTTACATATTTAGACTCTTACATGTTTGGCTTTAGTAACCTTCCAAGTACTCTCTGTTTGATACAATATACCTATCAAGATGCCTTTTTCATTACTCAAAACAGTTTTTGAACTTGTCAATTTTGATGCTTTTTAGTTTTTTGCTGTTTTTTTGTTTGTTTGACCTCATCCACATCAGTAAAACATTGCCCTTTCTAGGACATTTTTCACTGGAGAAACAAAAAAAAAAAAAATCACTCGGGACAAGGTCTGGTGAATAGGGAGGGTGGGGCATGAGGGTCATGCCATGTTTGGTTGAAAATTGCTGAACACTCAGTGCAGTGTGGGCAGGTGCGTTATCATGCTGGAAGAACGAGTCACCTGTTTGCCATAACTTGGGATGTTTTTTCAGCAAAGTGTGATGCAACCTTCTCAAAACTTCCAGATAAAAACTTTGGTTGACTATCTGAGCCGGAGGAACAAATTCCAAGTGTACTATGAGGAGCTCACCCTCCCAAAAGATAATTCTGTTTCCTGAGGGGGTCCTCCACATATTTTCTAGAGACTATATGTTAACCCCTTTACATTCCAAGAAGGGTTTTCGTGAGAATGTGAATTCAATTTTAACCAGTTGCTTAGTGTTATTACATATATTTGACATATTAAGTGACATAACATTTTGTTTAAGGTACAAGGTCATCTTAGAAAAGAATAAATACTTATTGAGGGGTTTTCTATAAATATCAATATTCTCAGATTTTATATACTTTTATGTTTTTGGATTCCATAAATTTTAGCTGCAACAGTACATTTTTATATTCATACAAAACTGTCTCATTTAATAGGAAGAGAAGAATCACAATCTATTAGTGGAAAATTGGACCAGGAGTTGCAAGTGTTGGCTTCTAGCACCAATAATTCTGTATTTCATGATCCATGTCTAAGAAGGAAGGAAAGAAAGAAAGAAAGAAAGAAAGGAAGGAAGGAAGGAAGGAAGGAAGGAAGGAAGGAAGGAAGGAAGGAAGGAAGGAAGGAAGATTAAACAGAAATCTTTATAAAAGTTGATTCTATTCTTCCTATATTCTGTATTGTTTGAGTTATTTTTCTCTCTGAAACACTTTACTGGCCACTCTGAGGAGTTCAGAGCCAGTGTTTCAAAGGAAACCAAATGATAGCCAGAGTTTTCCTTGTGAAGCAGTTATGGGGAATGCAGTTGTAGAAATGTGATGTGGGTCTTTGAGGAGAAGGAGGAGGTACATGAGCAGTTTGCTTGTTTTGTTACCCAAAAGGATTTACCAGATTGTTGCACATTAAATAGTGAAGTGCTTTCTATTGAATCTTCAGTCTAGAAGACCTCTCCCACACAAAAACACCACAGACTTCGTTTTTAAATCAGGATCTTCTTTAGCAGAAAATAAATCAAAGCACTGTAACATTACATTGTTGTCAAGATTTGAACAAAGAGCAAGGAGGCAAGTAAAAATAAAAGCAAAATGAAAGAAAGATAAGAGAAAGATAAGGAAGACAGAAATTCATATAGAAAGAACAAGTGACAGAAAGAGACAGAAGAACAGAAAAAAAAAAAAAAAACAGCCAGAAAAAAATGAAAAGGGGAAGGAGATCCAGAGTACAAACTGAAAGGAGACCTTGACTATTTTCAAATTAAGGCTGTCTTTTTTCCCATAATAACAGTTACTTCATATCCTCCCAAAGTTGGCATGTTTCTCTTGGGAAGATAAATCCTTTCTGGCAAGCTCACCACATTCGAGCTGAAGCAGGAAGCCCTAGTCATCATCGCATTATGCAATCCTGCGTCCGGCCAATAATTGCCTATCTGACATGCTAGCCTTCCACATTCCTGAGATTCATCTAGAACAACCAGATTAGATTAGTGTACATTTTCAGCTAGCCACCATCACTCTTAGCTGGTGTGTCTCCTTTTGTCAGCCAAGGACCTCCTGTTTGGCTTGTCCTGTCAAATTTGTCCCTCCATATGGCAGCACATTCTACCTGTGGAAAAAAGGAAGGACAGATCTTTAGAGAGGATAGGCTTTATCTCAAGCCCCTAGTACCAAAAAGTATTGCATGATGAATCTCTGTGGCCATGAAGCAACCAAGAATAATAAGAAAAATCCAGGTGACTAAATCAGGATTCCAGCTTAAGAAGACACAAATGACATTATGTAGTACAAACAAGAAAGTTTAAAAAAAAAAAATGAGAATTGAGCCGTGTCTGCCATCTATAAGCTGTGTTCTTAGAGATTTTTCTTTACTTTTTAAAGCTTTAGCCTTTTCATCTGTAAATTAGGCACAATAACAGCTACATCATCAAGTTATTGAAATGATTAAAAGAGATAATATGCATAAAGACGCTTGGGCCATAGTCACCTGTCAATAAATGCTATTCATGTATCCTGGATATCTGTCAAATATTGCCTCAATGTCAATTTCCCTTCCTGTGTTCCCAAGGCATCTATCATAGCATTAAGTACAATGTGCTGTAATTGTGTGTGCAAGCTTTTCTAAGATAGCAACAATGCTGTATGCCTTCCTCCCAGAGCCTACCAAAAATGTCTGGTACCCAGGCAATCAGTGCATTTGCATCACATATTGAAGAAAGGAAAGAAAAAGGGAGGGAGCCGGGCTCGGTGGCTCAGCCTGTAATCTCGCGCCTTTGGGAGGCTAAAGTGGGTGGTTTGCCTTAGCCCGCGGGCTCAAGACCCGCCTGGGCAGCAAGACTTCATCTCTACAATAAGCCAAAAAATCAGCCAGGCATGGTAGCGCATGCCTGTAATTCCGGCTACTCGGAAGGCTGAGGTGGAAGGATCGCCCGGAGCCCCGCAGGTTGAGGCTGCTGTGGCCGAGGGCGGCCACTGCACTCCAGTCTGGGCGACAGAGTGAGACTCCTACTCCAAAAAAAAAAAAAGAAAAAGAAAAAGGGAAGGAGACAGAAGAAAACAAGGAGAAAGGAAGGAAGGAAAGGAGGGAGAGAAGGAGGAAGAGGCAGAGGCAGGTCCATGACTTAATAGCCAGCCAAGCTTGGGGTAGAGTAAATGTCTTGAGTTTCAACACTTGATTTTTTTTCCATTCTTTATGACCCACTACTAGAGGCAGCTGAGTTTCCTCACCAAACCAAATCTGCCATTCTATTTCTGTCTCCATGCTTTTATTCATGTGGTCCCCATGCTTGAGATATTCTTCATCCTCAAAACTAACTTTTCAAAATTTCCCCATCTTTCAATAATTGACACTGTAGCCTCCTTTGGGAGCTTTTCTTGACTATTCTAGGCTAATATCAGTGAGTCTACTCTTTTACCGATTTCATGGCCAAATCATCTCTGCCCAGGGTCTCACAAGTAGAATCCATGCCTCTCACAAGTAGAATTCTAAGACGAATGCGCTTGGTATGACCTATATTCTTTAGTTTTATTTTTTGTTTTTTTTGGTGACCGTGGTCCTTGTTTACCAGTAGTTCATAAGACTGACCTTCAGATAACGCAGATAACTGTCAAGTACTCCAGGAGATAAATTTTTCTGTCAATATAATCAACTGTTAATACCTCCACCAAGATAGACAGTGTTGCAAGATGCACCTCTGATAAAGATAGAATATTTTCAGGACTAGCTGAACTTTAGGTTTGGTTGCCCAGCACTGTCCTTGTCTCAGCCCCAGCATTAGGAAATAGCATTTCTTCCACAGCCCTATGTATCAGTATGGTAGAACTACTGTAATAAATTACCACAAATTGTATAGCTTGAAACAAATAATCTTTTGTCTTACAGTTCTAGAGGCTAGAAGTCAAAAATAATATCCATGGGCCATGCTTCCTCTGTAACTTGTAAAGGACTCCTTCTATAACCTGTAAATGACTCCTTCGTTGCCTCTTCTTAGGTTCTGGCGGTTTGCTGGAAGTATTTGGCATTCCTTGGCTGGTAGTTACATCATTTTCATCCTCTGTGCTCAACTGACATTGCTTCTGTGTGTTTCTATATTCATATGGAGGTTTTCTTATGAGAACACTAGTCATATTGCATGAGGATGAGGTCTTACTACAGTGTGATCTTATGTGAATTAATTATACCCTCATCGACCCTATTTCCAAATAAAATCACATTATCAGGTACTGGGAGATAGGGCTTCAAAAAATCTTTCCAGGTTCTTGCTATTGTGAACAATGCTGCGATAAACATATATGTGCAGGTATCTTTTTCATAGAGTGATTTGAGTTCTTCAGGGTATATTCCCAGGAGGGGGATTGTGGGGTCATATGGGAGGTCAATATTTAGAGCTTTTAGGAATTGTCACACTGTTTTCCACAGAGATTGCACTAGTTTGCTCTCCCACCAACAGTGTAGAAGTGTTCCCTTTTCACCACACCCTCTCCAGCAACTGTTATTTTTTGAGTTATTGATAATTGCCATTCTGAACTGGAGTTAGGTGGTATCTCAGTGTGGTTTTGATTTGCATCTCCCTGATGATTAGTGAGGTTGAGCATTTCTTCATGTGTTTGTTGGCTTCTCGAATGTCTTCTTTTGTGAAGTGTCTGTTCATATCTTTTGCCCATTTTATAATGGAGTTGTTTGTTTTCTTCTTTTCAGTACGTTTCAGTTCCTTGTAGATCCAGGATGTTAAGCCTTTGTCAGACCTAGAGTTGGCAAAGACTTTTTCCCAGTCTGTAGGCTGTCTTCCTGCTCTCTTGATGGTTTCTTTGGCTTTGCAGAAGCTTGTCAGTTTAATAAGGTCCCATTTGTCTATCTTCTCTCTTAAGTCCTGTGGGTTTCGGGTTTTGTACAGGAATTGGATGCCAGTTCCGATTTCCATGAGAGTATTTCCTTCCTTTTCTAAGGTTCTTATGGTTTGAGGTTTTACATTTAGGTCTCTGATCCATTTGGAGTTAACCTTTGTGCATGGGGATAGATAAGGGTCCTGTTTCAATCTTCTGCATGTGGTCAACCAGTTTTCCCAGCACCATTTACTGAATAGGTTCTCTTCTCCTCACTGGTAGGTGGTGGGGGCTTTGTCGAAGATGAGTTGGTTGAGGAATTGAGGTTTTGCTTCTGGAATCTCAATTCTGCTCCATTGATCTATATACCTGTTCCTGTACCAATACCAAGCTGTTTTGAGGATTGTAGCTTTATAGTAAAGTTTGAAGTCTGGTATTGTGATACCACCTGCTTTGTTTATTTTACTGAGGATTGTTCTGGCTATTCTTGGACGTTTGTGTTTCCATATGAATTCCTGTGTTGTTTTTCTAGG
>NW_007250348.1:34132-51955 GCF_000164805.1 Carlito syrichta
ACATTTCTTCATGTGTCTGTTGGCTGCTCAGATGTCTTCCTTTGAGAAGTGTCTGTTCATATCTTTTGCCCACTTTATACTGGGGTCATTTGTTTGTTTCTTTTCAGCACGTTTGAGTTCCTTGTAGATCCAAGATGTTAAGCCTTTGTCAGACCTGGAGTTGTCAAATACTTTTTCCCAGTCTGTGGGCTGTCTCCCTGCTCTCTTGATGGCTGTCCATCAAAAGAGGACTGGATTTAAAAAATGTGGTACATATACATGATGGAATACTATGCAGTCATAAAAAAGAACAAAATCATGAATTTCGCAGCAACTTGGATGGAACTAGAGTCTATAATACTGAGTGACCTCTCACAGAAACAAAGATCTGAGTATCACATGTTCTCACTCATATAGTGGACCTTGAACATCCATCATAATACTATAAGAAAAGGACGGACAGTGGTGGGAAACTATGGGGGGGAGGGGAAGGGAGGTGGGATTAACGGTAGTAATATCTGTCTGGGGACGAGGAAACACCCCTTATCAACAAGTGTGCCTGAACAAAGCATATTTGTATACCTAACTCTTAACTGTACCCCACAATATCAAAATAAAAAATATTGATTAAAAAATAATGATAAAATAAATAAATAAATCTTTCTGAGGAGGACACAATTCAACCCATAACACACTGCACTGTACAGCAAAACTTAAGTCCAGGAGTGAGGGAGATGAACATTAGAATGAAAAGAAAGGAGTAGGGAACTTAGTGAACTCAGAGAGACCAAGAAATTACTGGGACTAATTTTTAGTACTCATTTGTATTGACCTCTAGCTGAGCAGTAAAGCCTGATGCAAAGGCATAGAATGAGGGCGTGTGTGAAGTGTCCTGTAACAAGCAAGAGCCTGTTGAAGGCCTCTTTGAGCTACTCTGATCAGTGACCTGGCAGTATAAAGATTGTATGACCCATGCCTGGGAGCCCTGCAGAATAGGGCAAGGGGAGAATGGTGGAAGAAGAGATGACTGCTAACTCTCTTTAGGCCTGAGGGCGAAGGGAAATCTAAAAAATTGTCTCATAGGTGTATCAAATTTGTAAAATTAAATGAACTCAGCCTCACTTTAAAAAATAATTTATTAATTAGCCTGCCTTTAGATTCTCACCTTACTAAGTCCTGCAATTTGCAAAATAAATATTGGCCCAACTCAATCTATCAAAGGGATAATGAGTACTAAAGAGAACCTTGGCTCTGAAAGTGGCTTATTAATCATGAAGATTATGACTGACTCACACCCTTTGCATCTTCAAAGGGCTTCCCCTGACAGGCCAGCAGAGGACTCAATCCCAGGCTTTCTCAAGTGGAGTTTGGCAGTGAAGGTGGGGCCTGGGACTCTGGTGAGGCCACCGAGGGAGAGGGTCTTAAGGAACGTGGGTGGATGGGGAGTGCAGGCCACAGTTTCAGTTGCTGCATTTGGTGTTTATTAGGCACAGCTTGATGAAGAGGGCCCTTGGCATGTTCTCCTCACACCAAGACTCACTTGGAGAACTTTAAAATGTGTGTCTTTAACTGCCTTGCCTGAAGCCAGGGTTTAGCAACACTTTGATCATACATCTGTGTGCAAAACACTCAGAGACACCAAGTGTATTCCAAAGTTTATTCCGTGAAATAACTAGGAATTTGTCACTTGTCAATAACTAGGTAATTGACAATGAGTTCTTGAGGGCCATGAGAACTACAGCTAGCAGATGAAAACCTTAAACAGAATTATTTTTCCTTATTCTAATAAAAGCTACTGGGGTAGGAGATGAGGAGGTGTGAGATCCCTGGGGGTACAAAAGAGGATTGTCCTTAAAAAAAAAAAGTATAACTGGGAAAGCAAATAAAATTCACATCTATGGATACGAGAACAAAAGAAACTTTTTTTTTCATTATAAAGGGCATAGTTTGATAAAACAATGAGCACATGGATATCTCAGTGTCTTAGCAGATATTTTTCAGATGCAATCCTGAAACCTGAAGGGTTGGCATTATTACTTTCTTTTTTTTTTTTTTTTTGAGTTGGAGTCTCACTCTGTCACCCAGACTGGAGTGCAGTGGCCGCTCCCGGCCACCGCAGCCTCGCCTGCTGGCCTCTGGCAATCCTTCCGAGTAGCCAGAATTACAGGCATGCGCTACCATGCCCAGCTGATTTTTTGATTTATTGTAGAGATGAGGTCTCGCTGCCCAGGCGGGTCTCGAACCCGCGGGGCTCAGGCAATCCACTCACTTCAGCCTCCCAAAGCTGCGGGATTACAGGCTGAGCCACCGAGCCCGGCTGGCATTATTACTTTCAATCATCACTTGTTTTAAACATGAAGATCCTGGGTTTACACTGGTGACATAACTGTCTCAAAATCACACTCAGCATAATTGCTAGGATTGCCAGGATTTGAACTCACCTCTATGTCACTCCTAAACCCTGTGGTCTTCTGGAAGAGGAAGGACTTTAGGTTCTACTTGATATGAATTTGAATAGGTTTCCCCAGATAATAGGTTATCAGTATATATTCACTGAAAATTGAATGACTCATCTTGGGGCCAGGTAGCAGTGTTGAACCATTTCCAGCATGGTGGAGAAGGGATGCATGCCCACCTGCTTGCTGGAGCAATTTTATGCCCCAGAGCACCTGGCGGAGCTGCTCTTGACACCTTGGAAAAGGTTTTCCAGGTGCAGAACACTGCCCTGCTATAAATCAGAAACTGGGTAACACTTTTCATTACAATTGCTAAATTTGAAGCCCAACTGTATAATCATCTTCCTTAATACATGGGCTTTGCACTCCTAAAGCATTTTTCATCTTCAAAGTGTTTTATGAACATTAACTAATTAATCTGGGCTATTTATTATGCCAAGACCCAGAGGGCTTAAACTGCTCAGATCTGGGATGGTCTTTATTGATGGTAATTACAAGCAACACGTTGAGTATCCTTCCACTTGATGCACATTGCTGCAGTGTGTCACCACAATGCCATCATCCCCATGACAGACACTGCCCAGAGCCTAGTCTTATGGGCTGTGCCTGTACTTGGGGCTACAAAGAAGAGAAAGCCAAACAAAGGCCATTGTACAAGCAAGTGATGCTCGGATAGCTAGCAACAACAGAGCACTATACAATACAAAAGAAAGCTTCTCATGAATGTATTTGTCTAAATGGGTCACATTCAAACTTCCATTGCACAAATGAAGAAACATGCCCAGAGGAGGTAAAGCGACCAAATCAAGTGCATTTTTTGTATAGTGATATTTCTAACTCCCCCAATGCAATATATTTTACCAAGTGGAATAATTTAAACTATTTGTGTAACCCAAAACTTGACATATAAATGGGGACCGAGAAGTAGAAATCATTGATGCTAGAGAAATTCAGAGGCACAAGGTAAAATTTCTTTTCTGTAGGCAAAGAAAATTGCTTGGAGATGAAATCCGTGTCAAGTCTTATTTAATTATTTAATTATTTTATTAAAGTAAGATTTACATAAATGAGCTGCATGCAATTCAGTCAGTTTTGATATATGCACAGCACCACCCTCAAGACAATAAACATGGCATATCTTTCATTTCTAAAAGTTTCCCTGAGTATCTTTGGAAATCCTCCTTACTGCCTGTCTCCCACATCCATGGCATTCAAACAGATCATGGCAACCATTGATCTGTTTTCTATCACTGCAGATGAGTTTGTATTTACCAGAACATAATATAAATGGAATCCTATACAGACATGAGTTGCATAATAATGTCTCAGTCAACTATAGGCTGCCTATAAGATGGTGATCCCATAAGTTTTTGCTATCATATATTTACTATGCCTTTTCCGTATGTTGGTATGTTTAGATACACAAAAACAGTTATGAGTTGCTTAAAATTGGAGATACGTGCTGAGACGTGACTCTTAAGGCAGTTTTGTCCTTGGGTGAACATTGTAGGCTGTACTTACCTACTGCTCTTGGGTTATAAACCTGGACAGCATGTTACTATACTAGATACTGTAGGCTACTGTATCACAATAATCAGTGTTTATGTATTTAAGCATATCTAAACATAGAAAAGGTACTGTAAAAATATAGTGTAAAAGATAAGAAATGGCATATTTGTGTAAGACGCTTACCACAAATGAAGCTTGCAGGACTGGAATTTGCATTGGATGAGTCAGTTGAGTGATGACTGAATGAAGTGAGTGGTGACTGAAGGGGAACGCTTTGGATATTACTGTACACTATTATAATAAGGCCTTATAAACATAGTACACTTGGGCTACATTAAATTTATTTAAAATATTTCAATAATATATTAACTTTAGATTACTATAAATTGTTGAATTTATGAATTTTTGATTTTTTTAATTTTTAACTTTTTGTAGTAACACAGCTTGACACAAAAACAGTATACAGCTGTTCAAAATTATTTTCTTTCTTTATATTCTTATTCTATAAACTGTTTTCTATTTTTTATATATTGTTTTACTTTTAAACATTTTCGTTGGCTGGGCTCAGTGACTCAGCCTGTAAGCCCAGCACTTTGGAAGGCCGAGGCAAGTGGATTGTCTGAATCTGCGGGTTCGAGACCAGCCCGGGCAACTTGGCAACTCCTTGTCTCTACAATAAATAAAATATTAGCCGGGCATGGTAGCACGCCTGTAGTTCTGGCTACTTGAAAGGCTGAGACAGGAGAATTGTCAGAGTCCAGCAGGTCAACACTGGGGTGGCCACGAATGTGCCACTGCATTCCAGCCTGGGCGACAGAGTGAGACTCCAACTCAAAAACAACAACAACAACAACAAATTTTGTTAAAAACTGAGACACAAAAACACATTAGCCTATGCCTGCAGAGGGTCAGGATCATCAATATCCCTGTCTTCCACCTCCACATCTAGTCCCACAGGAAAGTCTTCAGGGACAGTAACACAGACATGGAGCTGTCATCTCCTATGACAACAATGACTTCTGGAATACTTCCTTTAGGACCTACCTAAGATTGCTTCACTACAAAGTCATTATGAAAAAAATATATTAAGTAGAAGAAGTGTACTCCAAAATAGTGATAAAATTGATAGTATAGGAAATACATAAACTGGCAGATCATTGTTTATTATCAAGTATCATATACTGTACATAATTTTATGTGCCAGGCTTTTATATGACTGTCAGCATAGTAGGCTTGTTTATACTGTCGTCATGAAGCATTGTGCTAAGACTTTATGAAGGCTACAAAGCCATTATGTGTTTGAGATTTTTCAGTTCCATTATAATATTGTGGGACCATTGGCTCCTATGAAGTACATCATTGACCAAAACATCATTATGTTTTGCTCAATGTAGAATGTGTATCTGGCTTCTTTCGCTGGATGTAATTATTTTGAGATTCATCTATGTTGTGGTGCTTATCTCTGTTACTGCTGAGTAGTATTACATTTTATGGAAATACTACAATTTGTTTATCCATTCACCTCTTGGTAAGCATTTAGGGTACTTCTAGCTTTTAGCTGTTACAAGTAAAGTTGTGATGAATATGTATATGTCTTTGTATAGACATATGCTTTCACTTCGTGGGTAAATACCTAGGAGTGAAATGGCTGAGTCAGATGCTAAGAAACTGTTTAGCTATTTCAAAAACAGTGAAAAGGTTTTGCAAAAGGGCTGAGCTATTTTACATTCTCACCAGCAGTATATCAAAGTTCAAGTCAGTCCATATATTTAGTATGGTCAATCATTTTAATTTTTAGACATTCTTATAAGTGCATATTAGTATCCCACAATTTAAATTTGCATTTCTCAACTAGCTAAAGATTTCAAGCATTTTTGAAGTGCTTATTTGCATCTATATTTGTTGGTCATCCATATCTGATCAAACTGACCATTTTGAAAAATCGCGTTTTTTGTTTTCTTATTGTGTGTGTGTATCTCAGTTATATGACTTGCAAATGTTATCTCCCAGCCTACCTACAGTTTATCTTTTCACTATTTTAATGTTATCTTTTTTTTTGTACAATTCATTTGTTTCTGTGTTAATCATTTGGTTTGTGCAGATACACTATTATGTTTGTACAAGAATGAAATCGCCTAAGGATATATTTTTCAGAATGTCTCCCCATCATTAAGCGATGCTTAATGATGCATTTATCAATTATATTTTCTTCAATTCCAGTTTCAGTGGTGTACTGGAGTTGGCTTGTTCCAACTTGCAAGGGCCAGTTTTTTAATTGTTCAAGGATTTTACAAGCTGATTGTTAAAACAGTTATTATTAAATGCTCAATGACATGAACTACTACTTAAATTATATTGAAAACAATAGTAATGCATAATCCAAACTTATTACTTTCTAATTACTTGCTACATTTTACTGTTATCTATCTGCTTGAGATTGTAACTGTATGTTAGAAATACCATATAATGGTGTGTTGTTGACAATCTCTTCTCAGTTCAGCATTCATTGATGCCATGATGGTAGATTGAAATTTACACCATGGTACACAATGAAAATTGGCAAATGCTGTAACAGAAGGCTTGACTGACTTTTTATTATCTAGGCTTAAGAAAATTATGGAGAAAATGTTAATGAAGATTAAACCTAAATGTGTGCTATGTCTATAGTTGAAGAGCATTGAATAAGCATTGTGAGTATTATAAGTAAATATTCTTCAGCATTTGATCCAATTCAGCAAAGAAGTTTCTCACATTGCTGACAATTGAAGGAAGTTATGACATACACCTTTATTGTTTTACTTTCATCTTTCTTGTTAAGATAAATGAAAATATCAACTAACTTTCATTTTGGAACTATCCTTGTCTGTCAACTGAATCCATATTTTGTCTATGGATTCAGGGGGCTGGCAAAAATCAACAAAAGCATTTTGCAAGAAGCAATTGCCTATGTGGAATTTGCCGTAAAAGTACTGTATACTTTGATATCATTTGCAAATTGTGCTACATATATTTTAAATTTTTAAAATTTCCATGTGTTTTTCAGAGAGTCAAATGTTAAGCATTTACCAGCATACCATTATTCAAAATTGTATTTTTTTAATGGGCACTCTTTTACACAGACCTTACCTTTTCCATATTTCCTGGTGATTTGGAGAATCTGTGATCTTTCATAGAGCAGAATATAGAAAGACAAAATGAGTTCAAGTTCTTTTCTGACTAAATATTTTTTGAACTAATGCAGTTACAGTGAATTATTGTCTGAATAGAGCTAATGAGATGGACTATGCCAGGGTAATTCTACATGGAAGCCAAGGGACCTGAAATTATGGCACTCGTTCATTCACCAAGCAACTACTGATCTTCTAATTATCATAATGCCCTAAGCATTTCTAGAGGTAGAGAAACTACTAGTTTTTCATCCTGTTTACAATCAGAGATTAGTTATTGCTTCAAAAATAGTGACCAACATACATATAACGTTGGTTCTTTGGCAAATTTTGTAATTAAAGAAACCCATTGATTCTTAATTTATACTCATTTCAGGCCCTTTATTTGCTGCCAAGGCAGATAAGTCCATTTTTGTTTTGTTTTGTTTTTTACTGAAATTTGAAAAGATGTGTGTTTCTATGGATTTCAGCTGTCATTTAAAAATGTGACCCTTGTACACATACACATAGAGAAAACGGGAGAAGTCTCAATGATTTCAGCTGGGATCAAATAGTCTATACCCTACTACAGGCAGAGAATTCTTAAGAAATCAAAGAGATGAAAAAAATAGAACTTGCAGAATAATCTAAAACCAGAGACTTGTATAGTACTTGGAAAAACACCTTTGCTGGTCATTCTTACTAAGATTTGTAACCAACTCTATAAATAACCTTTATTATCATTCCTGGTAAAATTTAAGGGAGACTTCTAGAGTTAAACTCTGCATGCTAAATTGGTGCTTCAGCTCAGCACTACAGGGTTTGGCTGTATTTGTTTTTTGTTTGTTTGTTTTTGGGGGGGTTGTTTTTTGTTTTAGCTTTCTATTGTACTTTCTTTGGAACTGTGAGATATATTTTAACATCTTTCAATGGTTTAACTTCCACTTACTAGACATGTGACTTTGGGGAGTCATTAACCCTGAGTCATATACTTTTTAATATTAAAAAGAAATGAAAAGATATCCCTCAGGAGTTTTGTAAAAGTGTCTGACCAAGGGCTCCTCACCAAGTAGATTCTTAAAAGAATTTTCTATCTTCTTTCCTTTGCTTCCTATTTTTCCTATTCAATCTCCTCCTTTAATTTCTTCCTTTCTTTCTTCCTAAGTTCCTTAATATATAAATTATCATGGTTGCAGTAATCACTACAAGTTTTCTCAGGTCAAATTTCATTGTGTTCCTATAAGCAATACGTGACTGAGTTGTTAACTGACTGCTGGGAAGACAATCTCTCCGTGGGCCCCTGGCCAGTGGGGAAGTGCTGGGGGCAGACAGAGAGAGCTGCCTCCTGGAACTCTGCCCTCCACTGGGATGAGGCACCGGGAGGACAGGAAGCCAAATCCAGCTACAAAGCTATGAAGGAAGTGGCGAAAGCCAGGATAAACACAGTCTCCCAAAGAATTCAGCAAACAGACCTGAGAACATATAGCACATTGCTCCCTGCTCTAGTCCAGAAGAAGACATGAATCAGAGCAGCTCCTTGTCCTCAGGGAGCTCACTTTTAGAGACACAGATGCATAAATAATTCAATCACACAAAGCAAAGAGTGTTAAAGCAGAATTAGGCAGTTCAACGAGGCTTGAGCAGGACGCTTTCTTGCGACTATTGTGGTAAGCAAAATGTACAAATCCAAGAAAGCAATTGGCCCTTGGGTCAAAGAGCAGAGAGAGTGTAAAATTGTGAGCTTAGGTGCAAATGATACTTGGAAATCCAGTGTGATATTAGGCAAACAATCATCTCGTAGCCCAGGCCTGATTGTTTAGGGAAAGTCTGTTAAGCCAAGTAAGAGCAATCATATAATAACAGTAAAAATAGTGATATTGACAAATAGCCTTCAAACAGTACCTACACAGAACCAAACACTATTCTTAGAAACTTAGATTTAGAGTCCTTGATGCTCACAGCAAATTTATGAGTTATCTGTTATTTCTACTTTGTCTAGACAGAGAAGCAGAGACCTAGAAACAGTAAAATGCAATGTAGCTCACACAGCTCATTAGTGTTAAAACTGGAAATTGCCACCAAGTTTTCCTGGTTCCAAAGCTACGGTTCCGTCTTCTAGGAAGTATTTTTGTTCTTGATTCTACAGAGACCACGGGCTTGGGCAGGATATCTTAACACAGAGCCAAAGGGAAAAACTGAGGAACCAAAATAAAGTTGATGCAGAAATCTGTTTATTTGTTGCAGGTCAAATCTAGAAATCTGGTTTAGAACTGGAGCACAAACTCAGAAAATGTTGGAATCACTAAATCCTGCCCAAACTGCCTATATACCCACTTTATCCCAAAAGTTTCTGCCTGGTTGACAAAGAGTTGTGAGACAGAGAGTGGTGCAGGAACTTCCCCAAATGCCCACATTACCCCCTGGAAAAGTCACGGAAGGTTGGTGTGTCTGCAAACCAATTGTTAATATCTGAAGACTTTTCTCAAAGACTAACTGGCTTGGCTGGAGCATCTGAGAACACACTGTGTACTTATTTTTAACGTTCGTTAATGTTTTCAGATGAGCACAACTCTGAAATAGAAAGGCTGACCCATTTCAATGACATTTTCCCAAGGACATTACAACATTGTCTGTTTGTCTTCCCGTCCACCCCAGATAGAGTCCCAGTATCCCTGAATTATAGGAAACTTCCCTTCAGGCAGATAAATGGACAGGCAGTATTGTGACTTGGTTTAATAACATGTCACCTCTGTGGTCATACTTTCCACTTGATAGGCTTCACGTACCTTTAAAGTGTCAGTATCCTTTAAAAACAAGTATTTGTGTACTATCAATCTCCAAGGGCACACATCCAACCCAGGAGGAGAATTAGAGTTCAGGATACTTGATAGAGTCATGGAAAAGTCAGAAGACTATTAACTAGAGAATTTCTCCAATTATATCGCCATTTTTGTCTTTTGTTTTCAACAGATGAAGGGGAGAACTCAGAGGTACCAAGTCATTTCCCCAAGCTCACAGAGCAGGTAATTGTGATTGTTGAATGGAGACACATTTAGCAATCTGAAAGCCCAGACTTTCTTAAAATACAGACTGCACAGTTTTATTTTAGGCTTCCTCTCTTTTTTCTGAAATGGGAAAATAGATTTTTAGTGTGTGAGTATTTCCATGTATCTCCACAGAAGGTTTGACCTATGAGACTTATGTGCCTTGAAAAACAACAACAACAAACCCAACACAACATCTAGTTTTGAGTCTGCTAATTGTTCTTGTTCTGCCTCTGTTCAAGGCCCCACGTACTTGGTGACAAGTGAGTATCACATCCCTGACAGATATTCAGTTGTATAAATGTATGGATAGATTAACTTTCTCTGCTGATGTATTTCCCAGACAAGGGACCTATACTGAGCTTTCTGGTGTATCTGGGACCAGATTGGCTAGGCTGTAATCCTGCTTGTTTTGGATGTTCTCACTGATACTTCAGAAAGAACTCCGTCTGCTTCTGCACCAAGACCCACTGATGCATGCATGCGCTTGTTTAGGCACATGCTTACACACAATTTCACCTGCCCTATCGCCCCTTATGTGGATTGAATTTGCTGCCCCTTCAGTGGGACTAGCAGTTTGATTGTTAGCCGTTGGCAAGGTGGCAAAAACAATACTGATTTGCTCCAAGCTTCCAGTAACTTTGTCTTGTGCATTACAGAATCACTTATTCTAAGCCACTCTTGGGAGTGAACACAGATTCAGAGCTAGAATTCATCCTAGCAGCTTCTAACTTAACTCTCTCATCTTACAGGAGATTGAACTCAGTAAGGTACAGGAGCTTGCCATCTTTATACAGCCTCAACTAAGAAGTTTGTTTTCTTATAGGCTCCCCTTGACTTTGGTAAGAAGTTCTCTGTAGGGAATTCATTTGGCTTCCTCCAGCTCGATCATTTGTCACATTCATCAGAGAAATATTGACTATCAAATTTGTGTGCAGGGTGCTCCAGAGTCCTGACTTTCCTGTATTGTGAACATGAACCGATTTCAGCTACTCTGCTAGTTACA
This sequence comes from Carlito syrichta, assembly GCF_000164805.1. Classification (NCBI taxonomy): domain Eukaryota; kingdom Metazoa; phylum Chordata; class Mammalia; order Primates; family Tarsiidae; genus Carlito; species Carlito syrichta. The sequence goes on from NW_007250348.1 coordinate 45,273, forward strand.
CATGGTTTCAAACCCCTAGAACAATCCTGAGTATTTGACTTTCCATTGTACAGTCATAGATGCTGTCTTAGAGAGGGCAAGCCATTTTCCCAAGGTGGTGTCACTAAGTAAGGGTGGAGCTTACTTAGGGAATTGAGAAGTAGGTTTTACCTTTACTTTTTCTAGTACATCTAGATATTGTTCCTGCACAGGAACACAATTAGTTCCCTCTCTGTAGACTGATTTTATTTCTGGTGCTGAATGGAGAGGGAACTGAGCTGGGGTATTGGAAACAACAACCAGGAACTTTTTTTTTCCTTGAACTATGATCAAAGGTGGACAATAAATGTAAAATGTGGTAGTTGTTCAAAGAAAGTTATTTTCTGGCTCAAAACATAAAATAAAACAAAAGCTGTGAAAAAGTCAGGGTTTACTGATGATCATTGAACATGTTTTGCTCAGCCCTTCTGTGTTTTTCCCAACACCCTGGCATTAGCTGCTGTATTGCTAGTGCAGACTACATACATGAAAATCATATGGAACAATATAGAAACCAGAAGAATATGTGTCTATTAAATTTGCTAAATAAGAGATCTGGGAGGATGCAGTTAAAATTCTCAAAATGCAGAAGATGTCAATCACTGACTTAAAAGGGATCTACTGACTTGAACACCTCATAAGTTTGGGGCACGCCAGTCTCTCTCCCCATAACTGAAAAAAAAATTGCCTAGACATAAATCTTGCCCTCAAAAGTCTTCTAAAAGAGTCCTAGAGGTAGTAAAGTACATTAGATAACATGGTACTTGGGTCTAATCCCCACTGGTGCTGTGTAATTGGGCGAGGCAGGGACTACTCTGTGCCTCAGCTACCTAGATGGAAGACTTTAGGGGCTAGGATGGGTTTTAGGAATCATCTTATTTTAGAAAAGGCGAAGTACAATCAACAAGATGAGAGCTTACCAAAGTTCCCATTGGTGGCTGGTTAGAGTAAAGGCTGTGTTAGAGGTCAGATTGCTGTCTCCCACACCAATGCCTATGCTACCATGCCATGCTGCTAATCACAAACTTGGCAATGTGCTCAGTTCATTTATCTGGGCAAAAAGAATGCAATTTACCCGACTCTTTAAAATGGTAACCTGTGTCATGATAATTTGAAATCTATTTTGCTGCTTTCTTAAAAAAAAAAAGGTCGGGGTATGCCTCATCTTTTCAATTTTTTTTGTATGCAAGCTAAAACCATGATATAAGTGAAGGCTCTCCTGGCTGTGGACATCAGAAAACAACCCTAGTAATGCTGAAAAAATAAAAATAATTAGGGGATGATTATGGAGGTGGACAGAGGTGAGGAAAAAGAAACAAAATGTCATATCTCAGAAAGCATGAAGCAGTATGGCTTCAAGAAATTCAGGGGCAGTGTACTGTGAATCTTCCCCTCCAATCCAAGTCCCTGGGAGGCAGAATATTAAAGGCCCAGCTTGAGTCTGCTCACACCTGGACCAACCAGGTATAGCCAGAAGGACTAAAATGTAGCTGAGCTGAGGCTCCTAGAAGCTTTGAGGTGCGCTACATACCTCTCCAGTCTGTCTCTGTACCACATACTATCAATTCCCTTGATGTCTAGTATTGGGGAAACTCTTTAGGGAATCATTCACTCATTCCATACCTCTCATGGCTAAGTACCAGTGAGATGTGGGATCCTAAGACTCCAAGAGTTGAGGAAAGCTATAGAACAAAGAGTGTCCATCTGGGCATCCCAGCAAAAATCTGGGAAGATCCTGAAATCTTTATTTGTCTGCTACACTGGAAAGTGGAGCAGAAGCTTAAGAAAGGAATGAACAGAAGAAAGCAAATACCAAATCATGGCTTCAGACAGATTTATAAGGACTCCAAAAAAAGGCCCTCTAAGTTAGTAACCCCTTCAGGATTTAATTGTTTTTTAGAAATGGCCCTGCTGAGAGTTACAAAGCTTCCTCTTGCACACCTCTAGTAATAGTGAGAACAATATCTTCGAAACACCCCATGCACTTTGACTCAGATATTAATGTTGGAACGTGGCTCTTTTAAACGAGGCTAAACTTGACTTCACTTGACATTCATTCATTGATCTTAGTTCTTTCTTAGGTCATGTAGGGCATCTAATCCTTTTTCTAAAAGACTCTCTTCCCCTGACCCTGTTTGTAAAGAGTAGGATGTCTGTGACCAGTATCAGCAATGTGTAAATAGTCTACTAAGTATCCTTATTTATCATTTTTTGTCCCTTAACAAGGTAAGTGTTCTTCAGTAAAATAATTCCATATCATTCATTGAGAATTGATTTCTGAACACAAGCAGAAATCTCTCAATACATTATATCAACTTTGAAGTTATCAAAATACTGTAAATTAAACAATTCCAAGGAGATTTGAAGGATGATATGTGAGATAGAAGGAAAAGAGGATTAAAGCCCTAAACACTTATAAGTAAGAGTCCAGCCACATACAACTTTATAGTCTCGTCTTAAAGGTTGTTCTTGGTATTACCAGTCTAATGAAGATATTTTGTAATTAGCTCCACAACCACGTTCTCAACTTTGCATATTATGTCAAGGAATTCAGCAATTATTAGACATTTCTTTTTAGATGTAACTCAATAAAGACATGAAAACTGATTTTTTTCTTGAGCAAAAATGGAAAATAATAGTATATGATTCACTTTCTCTTACCAAAAAAAATGTTTAACATGGAAAAAAATTACTAAAGACAAAAAACCAGATTTTTTGAATCAGGATTTGGCTCTGTTGCCCAGGCTGGAGTGAAGTGAAATGATCATGGTTCACTTGCAACTCGACCTCCTGGGCCCAAGCAATCCTCCTGCATCAGGCTTCCAAGTAGCTGGAATTACAGGCTATAACATCATTATATCTAGCACCATTTTTTGTAGTGACAGCATCTCGCCATGATGCCCGGACTGGTTTTGAACTCCTGGCTTCCAGCGATCCTCCTGCCTCAGTTTCCCAAAACACTGGGATAACAGACTTGAGTCACTGAGCCTGGCCAGATTTTTTGTTTAAGTCTACAAACTTTCTATTTTGCAGGAACTGTGATTTTTTCCCCCCAATTTTGATGCATAAAATAGCACTTCTGAGACTACAAACTGTTCAAATTTAGCAACAGCAAAAAGTTTAATAATATATGTTTACAGAAAACTAGCTTAAAAGTAAAAGGTTACTATTTTATTAAATAAACAACTTTATTTCTATTTTATGCACCTTTAATTTGAGCTGATTAATACTGAATATATTAACTATTCAAAAATAATTTTCATGGGACACTGACAATTTTATTCTTTTGCTTTGAATATACTTTGATTTCTCTTTTTTTTTTTTTCTTGAGTTCTCTGGGAGCATCTAGTTGCCCTCTGGCCCTTTCTGTCACTGTCTATTTCAGATGTGAGTATTCTGGTCTGAATGTCTCCAACACAGAGGATGAAATCTCAGATATTCTTGACAGTTAGTTGCCTCTCTTCAGGCATTTTTTTTTTTTTTTCCTTCATTTTTTTTTCTGGGAGTGGGACATAAGAATAACTTTCTTCAAAACATCTTACAGTGCTTATCATGGAGCACATACTTAACTAAATGCTCATTTAATGGGTTCAGGCAACAGGAAATGATAGACTAGTGACATTATCCAACAGAATCCAGCATCTATCAGGGAAATTTCCCTTATTCCTTCTAGAGAATATCATACATCCATCATTCCTGAACCTTAATCTGTTTCTTGAGATCTCACACACAGAATAAAGCTAGGCCTATTTTGATATTTGCTGAAGAGTATTCTTGTATAAACCAGTGAGAGCTCAGGTCAAGCAGTATAGAGAATATTATTATAGAAGTTTAAAAGATCACAATACAAAACAAAATAATTTACATTGTGTATTTCAAATTTGATGCAGGCCTATTTTATTAATTATCTTTCTAAAAATTGAATATTTCTTATAGTTTCTTAACATTAAAAAATACTCTTAAAAAAGCAAAGAAGATTAAATTGCTCACTGTTGATATGTATTAGATGAGATGCTTTATAGTTCAGTCTAATAACCCTTCCTGTATTTCTGCAGTAAAACAGTCACTGATTGGAAAAGGTAAGATTGATTTCTTTGATTTGTAAATTAATAACTACCACTTGACGAAGGCATGGCCTGACAGATTTACACATATGGAGAGTGTTCATTATCCCAAAGATGACAGGACAAGAGATCTTCCGGTGATCTGTGGTAATAGATTTCTAAAATAATACCACAAAGAATACATCATAATGAAATAATGTACCATGCGCATGAATGAAAACAGATGTTATATATAACATATTTTTTCTAATGCACACATAAAATTGATTACACTGAGGTTTCACAGACATTCCACAGATCTTACTAAAGGGTTAATGTAAATAACAAAAGATTGTCTTATTTTGGTTGAATAAATACAAATAAAATAAACTACATAATTTTCTTGTGTTGAAATTTTTATTACTCATATCCCATTCTCTATTTGTTTTCAGGTTACCACTTATATAGAGACAATTTCGAATCACGCTTAGAGTAAGAAAAAAAGGAGCAACAAAATCAATAGCACTAAATAAAAGCCCTTGGACTGTGTGAAAAGAAATATATATGTGTGTGTATATGTGTATCATATATATGTGAGAAATCCAGCTTTAATAACAGATCAGCATTTAATAATAGATATAGTTCAGAAAATGTGAAATATTCTGAAGCCTTAAAACTTTCCATCTCCAAATCCCATTCCTAATACAGAAAGACCAGTTTGTAAATTGTGTTTTCTGTTTCTTTTGAAAGAAATACTAAATAAATACCCTAAGGTGAAAGGGCATCTCAGCAGGTGTCTTATTGTGGTCTTTCAGGGAGACAGTCAAAGCAAATGGTGGAAAACATCTCTATTATGGGCACACAGGCAATCCCTGGAAGAGTGTCACTGAACCCTAGGCACATGAAAATGAGAGCATTGCAGTGGGATCATGTTATCACAGGGAAGTCCATTTTTTATCATTATCAGTCTCCTTTCTGCTTCCCAGTTCCATCTCCTGCCTTCCTCACCCTATCTCATAATCCACACCCTGAACAGACTGAGTTGCTTGCAGACTCCCAAATTCCATTGTGTATATGTTATTCCCTCCACTGGGAATGTTCTTTCCATTCCCCCATATGTCTGAGCTAATTCCTGCTTACTCTTCAGATTTTAGTATAGGTATTGTATCTTGTAGGTATTGCGTCTTGTAGAAACTTTTCCTGACTCTTAGTCTGACTTCTGTGGCTCCCCTCTTTGTTCTGAGGCAAGGATTGAAATAAGCAGGGGTGAAAAGACACTAAAGGAGTTCCTAGGTCTACTCGTTATTGACTGCCAACTTACTAGCATAGTGTAAGGGTCAGTCTGTTTGGCATCAATGCACAGAATGGGACTGGAGTACACCACTGTCCTACTATCAGAAAGTACTTTTCTAAAAGACCAGTTCTATAACTTATTTTTCAGTTATACCAAATGGATACTAAAGACTAAACCATATACCACAGCCATGTAAGTTAACAGTGGCAGAGTCTACCTAGCTGCTCATATGATCATCACAAATGGTATAATCTGAAAACTTCCCTTCAACCAGAGCTAGATAATTATTGTTGACATTGGCCATCCTTACAGAACTGTAATTGTGCCTGATTTATCTGCCCAGTCTGTACTTTACTACTTCCCCAAGCCCTATTCTCACATTTGCAGCCACATGCCTGAAACGATAGATCATCAAGAATAAAAACTGCAGCTACATTACGGTTCAGTTAAGTAGACAAATGTTTATTTTGTGAATGTGATACGAAGTTGAGCAAGACCCTGCCATATTGTGGCACCTTGCTATTCAAAGTGTGTGCCCTAGTCCAGCACAATTGACATCACTTGTTAGGAATGCAAAATCTTAGACCTCACAACAGACCTACTGAATCAGAATCTATGTTTTAACAGGATCCACAGGTGATTCCTTTGCACACTGAAGGGAAAGTGGGTAGTCATCAAGTTCATGACACAGGTACATGGGGGATAGAAGGCCAGGACAATTCTTTTGGGGCCCATGTCTTGCCTTACAAATACTGGTCATAAATTCTTGCTTTGCTAGCTCCAACCTTAACTCAGAGTGTATTCTCACTATTGATGTTAGAGGACACTATGGCTGCCATAACTTTTCCTCTGAAATGACTGACTGCTCTGTAGCACAAGATAGATGAGACATTAGAAACACGTTCCTCATATGAATTGGCCTGTAGGAAAGAAGTAAGATGAGTACAATGCTGGTGGCTCTGACTTCAAGTGTGGTGGCACACAACCAGTTTGTTAAATGGAAAAATAGAAATAGTTATAGCATAGGCTGCTTGGCAGATAACATTCTAGCTGGTTACTAAGAAATACATAGTAGGTACCCCGTTTTCTAATTATTCAGGAAACTGAACTCCTCTGAGTTCCTCTGTAACGTTCTCTCCTCCTGTACCCTGCTCACCAAAGACACTACATGAGAGTTTATATCCCTATACCACCACCACAGTCACCATCACCCCGTCAACATCAAATCATCATGGTCATTGTCTCTACCATTTATTAAGAACTTTTAAATATACTAGTTAAATTACATACATTATCTTAATTAATATGATCAACAAGTATAAAATGAG
>NW_007250348.1:51975-131261 GCF_000164805.1 Carlito syrichta
CACCTTCTGTCTCTCTCTCTCTCTCTCTCTCTCTCTCTCTCTCTGTCTCTCAACTCTGCTCCTACTTCTCCCATCATTTGAAGTCTGATCGTTACTCTAAAATGTACTACATGTTGCTATATCTCACAATAGGATTTTTGCCTCACAAATGGTGTCATTTCTCTTGATGGATGGTTTGGCCTATCCGTCATTATGCAAGGAGACTTCCTTTCCGTAATTCCATGAACTCAATCTCAGTTTCTTCTATTCAAAATATTTTCCAATTACATAACTGTCTTCTTTAAAGCTCTTTTCAGTTTGGTGAGACACTCTTTTAGTGTCACTGTGACTCTTACTTAGGGAGGTATAAGCACCATTAATTTTGTTTTACTGAATATTTGCCATTGGAATGAGGTACAAAGGGATTAAGTAACTGGTTTCCTGTGTTTAACACCAGTGTTATTTGGAGGTATAATGGATCAAATAGAAAAATGGAAATTGTACAAAGTCCGGGAATACTCACATGGAAAGACAAGCCCTCTGACACAGCAGCAGCAGACACACAAAGACAGTATAGATGGTATCATTCCTGTTGGCTGATGTTAGAGAAGATGTTCCATTGGGAGGTATTGGAAATAATAAGACTTTAATGATTTATTATGAGTTTACATATAAACCTGGCTGTGCTGTGGCAAAAATAGCAGTCAGATATATCAATTTTTTTTCCCAGAAAATATAGCGAAAACAGATGATTCCTTTCCTGAAGATTGAATTTCTCTTAATTAGTGTGGTTATTTCCATGCTGAGGTGTGGGCAGGCTTTCTTCCTCAATCATAAAATATTATAAGCAGGAAGGAGCCTACTCTTGGAAAAAGAATTGGATGCAAACAAAATTAACATAACAAAAGTTACTGTTCAGAGTTTCCTTCTACAATTCCAATCTTGGAGCTTTTGCACTTAACTTGCCTCCCCCCACTTGTAGGTCATTTTAATCCTCTATTGCTTTCTAAGAGTGGAATCTTGTCTCTTCCACCTCCTCCTTTCTCACTCATGAATAATTTCCTCCTTGCAAGAAAACCATGCCAAAAAAGCCTTCATTATTTCCATGACATTGCTTCTTCATGTTCTATTGTAGTTTTTATTTTACCCTGGGGACTGCAACACCCAATTCCTGAACTGCTTTGTGTGTTTCAGTGTATGAGTTAGCACATGTTCTTTCAGAAGTGAAAGCTTTCTGTTCAAATCAACAAACGAACATTGGGTAGTTCGTGAAGCCTCACAGTCTCCAAATGCCTTTTACCTGGAATCTGATCATGCACAGACTTACTCAGCTCTGCCCCTCGGTAAATGACAAAAAAAGTTTAGGTAGAAACAGGAGAAATTTGATATAATGTTCCAGGACTTGAACTCTGGTATAGACAAATCCTGATCCAAATCCTGGATCCATCGATTTCAAACTATAAGAATTTGGTAAATTACTTAATATTTTTAAGTCTCAGAATCATTATCTGAATACTTAAATAAAAAGAGAATACATTTAAGGGGTTGTTATGAAGATTCAATGAGATAGTTGACCTATAAAATGGTTGCCATTGATTGGAATTTAGAAAACATTTCATCAATTGGCTGAAAAAAATCCTCAATTTTTCAATTTCCAGAAAAGATGTTGTAAGCACTATATAATTTTTAAGCCCAATTGAGGAAGTACCTATAGGTTTTACCACATATATGGTGTTTAAATCATGGTTTCCTGACAGCCAAAATAAAAAAATGAAGTTAATAATTATGAATCATGGCTATATTAAAGTTTGGAATGAGAAAAATACTAAAGGCTGTAGAAGTTATTCCACACAGAAATGTGTGCCAGTCTTTTTTACAATGTTTATATTAAAACCAAAATCTGACATTAATTTTCCTAATGGTCAAAGAAAATAAGTAGGATCACTTATAGCATATTAAATATCAATAATGCAAAAAAAAGCCAAATTTATAGATACAGAAATACATGGTATAGTCTCTTATACTATGGTTAGATAAAGACAAAATTCTGACATTAAATTTCCTACTGTCCAAAGAAAATAAATAGGATCACTTATAGAATATTAAATATTCATAATGTAAATAATTTATAGAAGAGGTACAATTGTTTGTTCGTTTGTTTTCCTAACATGAGAAGTAATTGTTTTTTTCTCTTGGTGTGTTTGTTTTATTTTGCTTTCCCTTTGAGTTCCATTGCTGGGTCAGCACAATGTTACATGATACTGTTGGAATTTGGTTGGTCTCTTAAGGTGAAGGGTATCACAGAGTCTCTCCAGCAGAAGTAAATTATCCTCAGAAGGGAGAAGAACTTCATTTTCCAGCTGGCGGGCAGCTGGTGTGCATGCTCAACTTTTTGATGAATGGAGTCATTACATTATCTGTCTCCTGTATTCTAGACCACCCAGCACCTTCTTGGCTCTGTCTGTGGATGAGAATAATGGCCCCTTTGTTAGGCTCGCCAAAGCAGTGCTTCTGCAATGTGACCCACTGAAGAATTGTTTCTGGGCTAAGCAATTTCCTTTCTAAGAGAGTGTGGCCTTTTATGAGCATGGAAGTGTTGTCTGAAGACTAGAAAAGTACCCTGCTCACCAAAGACACTACATGAGAGTTTATATCCCTATACCACCACCACAGTCACCATCACCCCATCAACATCAAATCATCATGGTCATTGTCTCTACCATTTATTAAGAACTTTTAAATATACTAGTTAAATTACATACATTATCTTAATTAATATGATCAACAAGTATAAAATGACTAATGCTTATTTTCTAAATGAAAAAATTAAAGCTCTTGGGCAAAATAACTTAATCAAGAACACACAGCATGAAAGTAGTGAGTAGGAATTCCTATTTTAATTCCAAAGTCTATGCTTTTCCTAGTACACAAAAATAATACCATGGAACAATATTGTTGCAAGGACCTCAGAAATCAGATATTCCAATCTCTTTCTCAGTCATTTGACAAATATTTATTTTGTACCAACAATAGACCAAATATGAATCTAGGCACTAGAGTGAAGGAGACACATAATATCCTGTCGTTTGGAAATTATATTCCAGAGGTGGAGACAGATTATAAATAATTCATTTCGTTTGTGGTCAGTTAACAAATTATGTCTATTTTGTCTCATAGTTCAGGATTTTCTGTAGCAGAATCAACTTCAGACACAGTTTTTTGAATCTGTAGTAATAGATGTACTGAAAAAAGTAGTCCATGCCAAGGTTATACTGTAAAAAAAAAAAAATCAACGAAGTTGCTCATTTTAAATGATTCTTTAAGAATCATTTATTTCCCTAAAACATAACAAAAATCTTTTAAGTCTCATTTCGTTAAACATTCTTGTTGAGGTTGAGCAGGCTGTGGCTGAAATGAAGTTGAGGCTGCAAAGTCATCATGATCATAGTCATCAGAATCATATTGTTGCTTCTTTTTTTTTTTTTTGACTTTCTTGTGTTTTCTATTCAAGAAGCAGTCTTTTTTCATCCGTATCTTTCTCTGGACTGCCTTCCATGCCATATACTTCCAGCTCTATGTCTGTTCTTCCAGGTATTGCATTTGGTACAGCATCTATTGTTTCTCTATGCATCTGCATGCAGTGAATAGCTAAGCCAGGTCCTGTATATAATTTCTTATGACACGTGGCATTTAAGATGCTTTACTTTTTAGTGCTGTATAAGGATTTTCTCATTATCAAAATCTCTATTATAATACCAGCACGACAGCTTCAGCTGCTGCTTCTTCTTGCGTCCCATAACTGCTCTCTTCTGACAAAGTAAAAGGGAAAAGAAGCAGGAAAAAACGAGATGAAAACTCATTTCCCCGACCCAGCAGATACCAACCACATCCCACAGGAAACAGATACAAAGTGAAAACGAGGCCTTTGCATCATCTTTTTTGGGTTCATCATAAATGAGCTAGGAGGTTGTTCAGTTAAATTTAATGTATAAATCTACAGAATAAAATTTAAAACTTTCTTAAATAGTCCTGATTCCCTCTTTGCTGATTTTTGTAGCACCAGTAAACTGATAATGATACATGATTTATGTTTTCAAAGGGCTATAATTATTTGATTTGCTAAAATCAAGAGAGGAGAATTTGTGAATTTCAGCCTAAATGTATGAAATGTTATTATTTTTCTTTGGAATTTTGGTTTCCTGGCGTTTCCTGCCCTACTTGGTATACCATTGTTCTGGTAGATAGCAATTTGTCATTTAGACCTGTTTGATAGATTTATTGAGTTTTTCTTCAGTCAAGATTTTTCTATTAAAAAAACTCCAATTCCATATAAGTATTTTAATTAGACCAAAAAATTCTTCCTAGTATAAAATATATAGACATCAGAAAGCTTTTTCAACAGTTAAACCTTCACATATTGTATTAAACTTACAAACTGGCCAATCTTTGGAAGTAGTTCAAAGACCTTTATAAATTTTTGCCCAATTACTAATTGTCAATCCCTATTTTTCTTTCTGCCTAAAAGATATTTGTAATTCATTCTTGATCATTCTCAAGTTCAGTTTCTTTACAGAGTACTGGAACTTCAAAGCACTTTTGAAGCCATCTTTGTGTGACTACTTTAGGATTGGAATACTTTCTTCTGTTCTGTCTAAACCTTCATAGTCTTCCTCATGTCTAGTTCATTCTAGTTGTCTTCCTCATGTCTAGTTCAACATTTTAAGAAGTGTACTCACACATTCGGAGACTCTCTAAAGCATTCAACTTCAAGGCAACATGGTCTGTATTTTTCATTCAAATTAAATAAATAAAATGTACTTAATTAAATAACTTACATAGAAAGTAAACTGGCATAAACCGGTTGAGAAACAAGGATGGCTTAATTGGTGCCAGTTTGGTTGACACCATTCTGCCCTCAAACAGCCTGCTGTTCTGTCAGTTAAGCAGAGGTTGTTAGAAAAACTTCTATTGTATTGTCAAAGATCAAAGTATTGGTAAACAATACACATTTTTTAAAATCTATAACTTTTGATCGATTGATTTTTTTTGGAATATTAATGAAATTGGATGGCTTTAATATGTTTAGTGGCCATTTGTATTTGCTTCAAATCCTTCATCCATTGTAATTGTAATGTTAATTTTCTTTTTCCTTAACATTTTACAATAGCTTTTACACAGAATGTCATACATGCTGCAATTTTTTTTCAAACCTCTTTTATTTTCAATTATGGTGTTTTTTGTTATGCAGAAGTTTGAAATTTCAATATATTCAAATATATCAAATTTTGTTTTTAAGCTTTCTGGCTTTCATGTGAAATTTAGAAATGTCTTCCAAACCTTGATTATAAAAATATTTTCAATATTTTTTCTAATGTAGTCATTAAATGATTTTCTTAAATAATTTTAATTAAATTGTGAATTTATTGTGTCGATTACAAGTGAGTAACAGATAGAGGCTTTTTCTTATAACCTCTCCCCAAAGCTAGTAAGTGGTCCTAAAAGTATTTACTGACTAGCTAGGATTTCTCAATATTTTATAGTATCACTTTCATGATTCATTCAATTTTATCACATGCATAGATTTCTGGACTCTTGACTCTGTTTCATTGAGTTGATGAACTTTCATGTTAATATCAAGGTTATTTTATCATAATGGCATTATTTTAGGTTTAAATATTTGATAGGACAAGTCTTCCTTCATTATTCTTACTTTTCCAAAAATATTCTAAGCATTTTAATTAGCTATTTCTTCTGTAGGAATTGAATTTTTTGTCCATTTCAGTAATTTTTTTATTTTCATTAAGTTTAATATGTAGATTAGTTTAGTGATAACTAGAACCCCCATGATATTGAGAATGTTCCATTCAATACAATGTATTCAATTCTTGTTTTATAGCTTTCTGAAGGTTTTTATAATTTTTTTACATGGGGTGTAAATATTTGTATTTAAGCTAGTAGCAAATGTCCTATCCTTAATATTATTATGACTGTGGTAATTTTTTTCATCAGATTTACTATGTAATTATTTTTATCATCTAAGAAAGTTATTAGTTTGTAAATGCTTTGCAACTAACAAACTTATAATTACCAATTACAATTTTATAAAACACTTTCAGTTGATCTTCGATTTTTAAGTTGATAATCTTCTATCCAAAAATAAAGAAAAAAATTGTCAATATTTTTAATTGTTAATTTTGACTATTTAAAAAGCTATTCTGTACTTGCTTCAGCCTTGAAAATTGCAGAAAAAGACAAGGAAAATATAAATAAATAATTGGAGCTAGAACTGCAGACACAAAAAATTAGGCACTAAAGATTCAGCATCTTGTTAACTGAGGTTTAAAAAGAAATATAACAAGTGAAGAAAAGTCCCAAAATATGTAAGGAAACTAGTCCCTGAAATAAAGGACGACCTGCATCCTACCCACCCCTCTTTCATCCTTGTAAACTGAGAATAATTCCCCTTGACTTTGAGGTTGCTGATAGTAATTGCTTTTAATGTGTCTGCAAATGATAGTCAGTTACTCCAGTCCAAGGTCTGCAGAAGCGTCACGTGTTTTTATTCACCATTTTGAGGTTCTAACTTTTTGGTAAGAAAGATGTGCTCCAGGTACTAAGGCTCCTTTATCTTGCACTCCAGAATGAAAACAGGTGGAGCACATGACCCAGCCCAGAGGTGAAAGATAAGACTAAAACAGCAGATTCAGCTGACTCCAGAAATCACAAACCTATGAGCTGATCAGAAATAGATGTTTTGCACTGCTGCAAGATACTGTTGGATTTTATTGTAGCAACACAGTAAAATCTAATATATATGGCATTATAGGAAAAAATATTTTTTAAAAAGATCAAGATATATTTTGATGAAGGTAGTGAACTTTAAGTATAAAGAAGTTTCTTCCAGAAAACAGTTTCTAGGCTGAGATTACTCAAAAAAAAATGTTTTGATGATTTCAGACATTTCTTCAACAATATTGGCAAAAAGCGTAAATTTAAAAAAAAAAATTCTACAAAGTTTTGAAAGGAAAGTTGTATGGTCCAAAATTTCCTAACTGGCAAAGTCATTATACATAAAGGCAACAACAATGAAATGATCCTCATCGTAAAAGATCTTAAAACCAGAACATCTGTAATCCTGAATACTGTGCTTGAAATAAGAATCAAAAATAAATATGTCATAAGTGAGGAATTTATGTTGTATAAAGAGAGGTAGTGAATATGGAATCAGTTTAAACATGGTGTCAAGTCAGAATAGATATTTTCAAAAGAAAAACTACTTAACATAAAATAACAGTATTGAAGTATTATGGTTGAGGTTCACATTCATCCCCTGGTATCTGCATAATATAAAGTTTTAGTCTCTCTCTTTTTTGTAGGTTTCCAGGGAGAGCAGTTGGGAAAAATTTACTCATTTTCCTAAATAAACTGAATAATTTTCACATTTTCCAAGAGTTCTGTGGCTATTCTTCACGGTTGCCCTTTACATAAAAAATTAATATTTGAATTGGCTTATTTCTCCTTTGACAACTTCAAACTAATATCTAGTCTCTGTATTTTCATTTTGCCATCTAATACAGAGACAGACATCACAACATGAGGCATTTCAGTGAGAAATGAATGAAACAATATGTTGAAAATGCCAACAATGGAGAAGGTAAAAAATTGGGACTTATATCAAATTTAGTCAGTATAGTGACTATAGTCAGCCAGTCTCCAACATATAAAACCCCATTAAATATCTTTCTGACTCACCAGACCATAATTTTTGAGAGAACTAGGGCACTATCTTTGTATCTTTGCATATCTGGGTCCAGCACAGTGCCTGGCACCTAACCACCTCTCAGATCTGTGTTGAACACAGGAAGAAAAAGACTTAAAGAATCTCCTCTAAAACTCCTCAGGAAGAATGCTTCCTTAGAAAATGCATCTCTAGTGCACATTTGTTTCAAATTAGTCTCTCACCAAGGCTCTTCACAACTATGTGATCAAGGGGGGACACAGAAGGTCAAATCCTTCTTGCTATTCACTGACTTGCCTATCCAATAGTTCCCATCATAATAGCCTTTCCTGGAAAATATTTAGGAAGACTAAGGCTTTTCTTAGTCATCTATGTAAACACTCTCGGAACATTTAATATGTGGCTGACACTCTGCTAGACAGTTTCACAATGATTATCTCATTTAATTTCATTACAATTTTAAAGTTGGATATTATCAACCATATTTTACAGATGAGAAATGAAGATTTTAACATGTTAAGTAATTTGCCCACAGTTAATAAATGTCAGAGCACAGTTCTTGAACCCTAGGCTCTCTGATACCATATCTCGTTTTCATTCCGCTCGATTACAGCTGCTAACAAAGAACAACTTAGGAAAACACAATTTTTCTGTTTTCCTTTCTCTCTTCTTTCCTTTCTCCAAACATTGCTCATACAATGGAATGGAATTCTAAGGAGATAGACTAAATGCTTTTCTTTTGGAACTCCTTTTCCTTTGGACTTGTTCCCAGTTCTTGTATGAACCATGGTTCAACTTCCACATCCTCTCTTTGACCCTAACATCCTCTCAGATCCTTTTTCCAAGAATCCTCTCCCACCCCAAGTGATGAATCACCTGGTTCGCCTCAAGACAGAAAACAACTGACTCCAACCTTCCCATCTTTGCCTGCAGCTCCAACTATCCATGTATTTAGCCCTACATATCTTCTTTGAACTAGTATAACTAAAAAGTAATCGATTTCTGATTTTCTTAAATATGTACAGCATTCGCCAGAAGGTTACATAAAGCTATCGTGTTTACTTTTATGAATGTATTCATTTATTCACTAAGTTCACTCTGTACAAGGCATTTTATTAGACACAAGGAACACAAAGGTAAATAAATTACATTTTTTATTCATGAGGACACCAAAATCTTGTAGAGGAAGCAAATAAGTATTACAAAATGATGTGGTAAATTATGTAAGAGATAGAGAGTTATATTAGTGTTAGGATTGTAGGCTTTGAGATAAATTAACCAGCATTGGAAACCTGGCATTCACACTGGCTTGGATCTATGTTGTCATGCAAGACTTTGAGTCTTTTTAAGTTTCATATTTCTAACCTATTCAATTGAGATAAGAACATCTACCCATACTGTAGATTAAGTGAAACCACACAGTATATGGTCTAAAAAAAAAAAAGAACCCACTATAGCCCATATCTATGTTATGACAGAAGAGTAATAATAATAGTTTCTTGCTCAAAATTAAGCACAAAGTGCGAAACCAAATAAATAAAAGAGTTTTTATGAGACTACATTAAACAAAAAGTGAACTAATTTCTTAGACTAAGTGTCTGACACAAACTCACTAAAATATTAATTTGAGTGCTGGTGTGAGTGTGAGTGTGTGTGTTGGCTGGGAGAGGGGAGATTTGTAAGGTCTCATTTGATTGCTCAGTTAATTGGATCTATTACTCACAAATACATTTTGTCATCACCATTTAAAATATTTTAAAATTTTTTCAAAAGTGTCTTCTTAGATGTAATCACAAGTTCTAAAGAGGAAGTCACATGAGAGAAGCATGAATTCACATGAGAACAAACATTCTAAGGATAAAGTTCACCATATACTGAGTTACCTTTGGAGGCAACAGTTTTCATGACAACAAAAGAATTCAAGTCAGTGTTGCTCAGTTGTCAAAAGCAGTTGTAGACTTCAAGTACTTAGTAAAGTTTAAGAGAAGGTTTTTTTCTAGTCTTTCCTCTCTCTGGGAATTTATGCACCTTAGTCCCAGTTCTCCTTCCATCCTGGGTAAGCAGGATCCTGGAAATTCACTCAATCTCATTTGGCCTAGAAGTAGATATGGTGGAATCTCAGTATCATCCCTCTCACCAGCAGCTCACATTCTCTTAAACTTCAAGAGGAAAAGAAATTAGATAAGCTGATTGCGCTGAATTTGAAACATGTGCTCTAGTCCCAACGTTATTTTGTTTATGCTGTTTTTATTTTTGTTTTAAAGAATAATCTCAAGGTGATTGCTCTCAGATTTCTATTGCACACAGAACCTCAACCCTCACCAAGCCTCTAAAGTTAGTTGAGCCTTCTACTTTGTCAGGTGCACTAAGAACTCTCTCAATTTACTTAGGTTGCTCTGAAGTCCACCTCAGGCGTGCAGCCAATGTAATGACAGACAGTGACCCTGCCAAGAATAGACTTAAAATGTATAGTACAAGCCAACCCAGAAGTTCTCCTGGCACTACTTCCCTCAACAATGAGATGCTGCCTGCCCTTCAGAATCTCATGTTTGGCTATAACTTCTTTCCCCTTGCAAGGGATGAATCAAGACATAGTCTCCTGCATGTTCATCTAGACTAACAAGTGGAGTTGTAAGAAATGGGCCATAAGAAATGGGCTCCAGGCTTCTGGGAATACCTTTGTCTTTTGCCTACCTGATGGATCAGCATTTGAGGAAACTGTGCTGTTGTCATCAACATCAATGTATTTGGAATCCCTGGGTTTAAACCTTGGCTTTGCCATATGCATGACTATGGGACAGTCGCGGTCACTTAACCTCTCTGAGTTTTCACTTCTTAAACATGAGTGACATGGGGTTGTTAGAGTTCCCTGCATTTACACATTTAAAATTCTTAACACAGTACCTGGCACATAAATTCTCAGTTAGTAGGCTATCAGTATTGATATCACTGCTATGAAAATATAATAAATCCCTTCAAGCTTTTTTATATATTTTTATTTTAAAGATGTGGGGTACAATTCAGGATTAGGTCATCATACAGGTAAAGTTTGGACCTCTCTTTGTTCCCCATTTTTCCTGGTTTGAGATCAAGTATCCTTATTGATGTTATGTCCCACCCACCTACCTGGGATCATCCCACTACTGCCATCCCTTTCTTATAGTATTATGGTAGGCCTTCAAATTTTTCAAACCCACATGGTCACTGCTAATGGCCTCATCCTGCCCAAACACAAATCTAAATTGATGGCGCTACTGATCTCTTTCCCAACCAGTCCTAATTCTAACTTCCAGTTTCTGCTACCTTGATTGCCCTTTCCATCACACTTTTGCCTCCTTTCTTACATCTGTTGCATAGCATCCAGGCCTCACCTCACAATCTGAGTACAGTTTGGGCTCATGTTTCAACTGGCCTTCAGCTGCCTTGGATAATATCTCTCCATTGTCCTACCCAGGGTTTCTTAGTTGTTTCCATGCCAGGAAAGTTTATGAAACCATTCTCAGAACATTCTAAATGTATAAAAAAAACCAAGAATTTTCTTTTTTTTTGAGTTGGAGTCTCACTCTGTCGCCCAGACTGGAGTGCAGTGGCCGCTCCGGGCCACTGCAGCCTCGACCTGCTGGGCTCCGGCTATCCTTCCGCCTCAGCCTTCCAAGTAGCCAGAATTACAGGCATGCGCTACCGCCCGGCTGATTTTTTGATTTATTGTAGAGATGAGGTCTTGCTGCCCAGGCGGGTCTCGAACCCGCGGGCTCAGGCAATCCACTCACCTCAGCCTCCCAAAGGCACGGGATTACAGGGAGCCTCCGAGCCCGGCAAAACCAGGAATTTTAAAGAAAATCAACTAGATTATAGTTACTCATATTAACATAAATGTATGATGTAGTAATATTTGTGTTTTAGCACATTATGTTTGCTAAAAAATCTAATAATGAACTAAGAAGGACCATAATCTTGAAGTTGTGATGAGTGTAAAGAGTATTTTGAGCTACCTACAACTGTAATAAAATGTGAAAATATGTGATATCTATTGATCTTATAGGTACTGCAAATACAACTTTGATTTGTTGCCTACATTCATTCGTAATTAAAAGGCATGCTAAATTTCAGTTGGAGGTTAGTGCAAATGAAGATGTAATTTTTTCATGGTTACAAACCCCTGAATTCTATCCACTGACCTCTTGAAAGACTTATGAAACTCAAATTAAAACTCCTTGATATAGTTCAGCACCTTTCAGAGGTTCCTGCAGTTATGTGTCCGGTAAACTCACTATTTTTATAGCAGTGATACCAATATTGATAGTCAACTTAACTGAGCATTCAGTGCCAGGCACTGTGTTAAAAATTTTAGATTGGTAAACTCAGTAAACTCTAATAAATCCATATCACATCTGTTTCAGAAACGAAAGCTCAGAGAGATTAAATAATTTCCCCACAGTTGTGCAATCATTCAAGTGTTTGCCATGCCTTGC
Source organism: Carlito syrichta (assembly GCF_000164805.1). Lineage (NCBI taxonomy): Eukaryota > Metazoa > Chordata > Mammalia > Primates > Tarsiidae > Carlito > Carlito syrichta. The sequence goes on from NW_007250348.1 coordinate 64,165, forward strand.
TACTACCTTTTATAAACCAAAACAGCAGACATCAGTTGAATTATTACTATTTCGAGAAAATAGCTTTGCACTTGACAAAGCTTATATGTGATCTAATTTGACTCTTGTAACAAGTGTCTATGAGTAGGTAGAGCAACACTGTAATCTTGATCTTACATGAAGAAAAGTGGCATGGCTTTCAAAAGGAAAGAGCTAGGAATGGACAATATCGGAAAGCAGTCTCTTTTTCCTGCCTCTGGCTTCACATTAGCATCTGCATCCTCTCCAGCAGCATTTTGAAAGATATCATCAACAGGGATATTCACAGGTGCCTACTCTATGCAAAGCATTTTCCCAGACACACTTAGAAATAAAAAAGTTAATCACAATCTTAAATCTCCTCCTTGTTATGTTGCTTCTACAAAAATATCTATGTTTTATATTTTAATTCTAGGACTTGATAAGGCTACATGCAAGTGCTTATGTCCCTATTTCTGCAAATGTAGAAAAAACATTTATGCATCCTTTCTCATATGAATAATCAGAGAGGGGTACATCACACATATACACACAGATAATCACATTTACATATAAAGTATTACATATTTATGATTGTAGATATTTATGTGCATGTATGCATATGAATGAGTCTTGCCATGCCTCCATGTGGAAACTCAATCAGGGCTATACATGCATGGTATGTGTATAACATGCAAGTCCCGTATACACAAATGTATACATTTATGAACATGTTCAGATACATGCATATATACAGAGATACATACTTACACAAAGATAGAGAGATGGATGTACACATGTAAATATATGTTGATATATTAAATATATAAACAAATGTGCATGCACACATAAGCTATACTTAGACAATATGTGTGCATAAATCAACCTAGACATAGACATGAATTATTTGAAAAGTCAAGATTGGTTCCTTTTGTTTTCCTTTTTTTTAGCCTTGACATCCTTCAGTCCACACTACTTCATCTGTAAACCCTCCAGGATATGATTATTTACTGAAATGCCTGTATACACCCTCATTCTTTAAACTACACACCCTGTTCAGTGCTGTCTGTGTTCTGGAATGGACGGTCAATACCCAAATGTTGAGATAGATCCAGGAGATGGGACAGACAGGATGAAGTTGGGACTGGAGGGCAGCTCTGAAAACAGCTCATAAGGATGTCTCAAGAGCTCTGAGGGAGTTTGTGCCTCTGAAACTACATGACTCAGCTTGAGGCTTTGTTTCCTCACATGAGGTGTCTCTATTCAGCCTAGATGGTTAACCAGCCAATCCAACGGGTGTGACTGCCAAAAGAGTTCCCTGAAACCCATGCCATGAAGGAATAATTCAAGAAAATAACATTTTATTTGCAGAAATTGCATGAACAGTTATGAAATTTAAAACTATATATAAAAGTCATTTCCTCAAAGAATAATTAAAATTTAAAGCAGGTGTGTTGTTTATCCATTTATTTGACAAATAACTTCTTGCCACCGATTATGATGAGAATATTCAGACCTGCCCCTGTCTCCCCACTCCCCAGGAAACTCAGAATAGCGGGTTGAAGCAAGGGTGAGATAGCACAGTATAGAGTGCAATGATAGGGTGGGCAGCTCTAACTCAGGTGTGTATGCTCAGGAAAGGATGCCCTGGGGCTTTAAAAATGAATAGGAATTAACCAAGAATAAAAACAGGAAGGGCGCCCGGAACAAAAGGAACAGCATATGCATGAACAGAGACAATGAGAGTGAGACAACATGGTGGGAGTTGGAGCGTGGGAGGGAGGGGAAACAAACCACTATGGCTGGAGGTAGGAAGGTGAGGTGGAGGATGGACTTACTATGATATAGAACCAGTGGGAAAACAAGGGCCAAACGGATAACATTTAAACTACTAAGCAGAAGACTTTGTGTTTGCTCTTAAAATCAGTGAGGAACCACACAGTACTTCTTTGAGATGAGAGGTCTCACTCTGTAATTCTAAAACACCGTGACTAGAGAATAGTATACTTTATTTTCTTCCAATTCTCATTAGGTGCCAATTATAATTTTAGTAAATTTGATGAAAATTTTATTGTATATCTTTCAACCTAGACACATGTGCTACTTAAATCAAGATAAAAGTGTTATTGAAGTTTTAACTTGTTTACAAAAAATAAGAGAAATGTACAAAACTCTCCAATTTTCTGCATGATGGGACACTGGCATAATGAAAGGATTACAGGTTTTGTGATAATGATCGTATTAGGGCCCCCAACCAATACCCTTTTAATATTCAAACAACGCCTTTGTAAGGGTGATTTCAAAGGACCTCCTATCTACAAATAAAATCTATTTCTCTATGCTTCAATCTACATCTTGTGTTGACCAATAGGATGAGGTAGACATGACAGTGTGACAATTCTAAACCCAGGCCTGTGTGCATACGCTCTTGCCCATGGACCCCTGTCATTTTCCGAAAACAAGTCCATGGTGGCATGCTGGAGACTGAGACCATGTGGTGCAGGAATGAGTCATCCCCACGGAAGCCATCCAAGATAAGCCTGTCCCCAGCCAATCCAGCAGCCAGCCGAGGACACAGGAATAAACCTAGTCCCAATCGACAGAGCCTGATCCAAGTCAGAACTTCCCACCTCCTCCATAGACCAGTGAGCAAAAATAAATTGTTGTTTGCTGCCGAGGGTTTATGACTGTTTGCCACACATGATTACATGGTACTAGATAATAGAAGCAGGACTTGGGATCCAAATGACTGATTTAAACCCCAATATCACTACTTCTGAGCTATAAGTTCTTGTGAAAGACATTTTGTCTTTCTGAGCCTTAGTTTTATTATCTTTAAAATGGAGATAACCACACCTAACAGCAAGAGTTTTGTGAGGGTTAGAGTGATGTGTAAATTGCTGGTAGTTCTTAAGATCTTAGTAACTGGAAGTTTTGATTATCACTTTATCTGCACCAGCGTGGAAGTCTTTATTCTATGGTTCTCACAGTACAGACCTTTCAAAGATATGCTCTTTTTTAAGGCCAGCAGACCAATGCTATGAGATGAAAGTGGCTTAAAGATCTGAACACTTCTTTAAGCCAGAATTATAACACCAACAACCAATCTAAAGCAGGATCTCAAGGACAATAGAAGTCTCTACAACCATAATGACTACAAGGCTGGGCATTGACTGTCCCTTCTGAGTGGTAGGACCTATCTCTCTCTGGCCAGACTTGACTACCATTCTTCATGCCTAGGGACTTTCCTTCTTAAAGCTCCAGCCATGGTTGCAACTGGAGAGTCACACTCAGACCACCCAGAAGACTCAGCTGATGCGCTTGGCTGCCTAATTAGGAACATGGACTGATGGGAGCATGATGTTCCAGCAGCCTGGGCTTTGTTGGCTGCCCTGACTGGCTCTCTGGGTCACTCCATGGGGGAGGCAATGCCTTTGATCTACAAAGCTTATGTCCACTTTGATCCTAGTCACCTTTGAGGTCACTCTTTGAGCAACTAGTCCTTCCCACCATGGCAGACACCTGTGCCCTGAGACAGACTTGCTTAATATTTCCAGATGGAGAGAATCCAGGAGAGAGAAATGCTGGCTGTGTCTGTGGTGTAGCCACAGACATGATTTGAAAGACAGCAGAGATGCTCCAAGTATTTTGTTTTATGCTTTAGGATCTTCTTAGCAATGGGAAAGAAAGGATTTAAATTCATTGATATCCTACCAGATAGTGGGCGTTGTTACACACATCACTGCAACAAACTTGGAATCAAAGTTGAACTCCAACATCTGCTATCTAACAACAGTGAGAAAGTCCTTGTGCTCTTCAAATCTTAGTTTTCTTAATCTAGGAAATAGCAATCTTTTTAATAAAATAGGTAAAGCACCTGACATTTATCTACTCGTAAACATATTTCTCCTAACTGCCCAATTGAAATATCACTTGCCGTTTTAGAGTAAAAGAGAGGACTCAAGGCCCAGGGTGAGGAAGAGCTGAAGGTGAGATCTGAGCCCAGATCTGCCAGCCATTGGGTTCCCTGTGGCTTCCATCAGCACGGCCTGGCCTGTTTTGAGCTAACGACTCATCTCCACGTGTTGTTTGGTTTTCCTGGACACCTCCTTTGTTTGGCTCAGTTGGTGAGGCCAATTAGTGAGGGTGACAATGGCAAAAAAGAACTCCCTAAAGTGAACTAAGTATCTGTGCTGTGTATTAGCTATTCCCCGGGAAGTTCACCCATAAATTTTTTTGTATGCATTAATGTTCTAAATAATTTATTTCTTTATTCTTCAGCTTTAAAAATTCTGACTTTTCTGGGATGGAAATTCTAAAAGGATTTGTATGCTACGATTTCTTTCTAAAGGGAGATTGCTCACTACAAGTTTAAACCTTTCTTGGTGATGTGGTGTCATTATTATGACTATCTGTTAGATTATTATGACTATCAACTAGAAAGCATTACAGTGAAATGGTTCTGACTCTGTCCTAACTCCCCTCATTTACCCATCAGGGTCTCACCTCTTGCCAATGTTTATCTATGTAGCTTTTCTCTGCATCTATTGGCCATAGCAGTAATTCTCAATGTCAGTGTGACTATAATGAACCAGGAAATCTGTTAGCAGTGCAGATATCAAGGCCCCACCCAAGAGAAGCTGTAGGTCTGAGGTGAGGCTCAGAACCTCCCAGTTTTAACAGGCTCCCCAAGGATATGCTGATGCAGGTGGTCTGAGGATCACACTATGAGAAATATTATGCTGTGGGCTAAAACCCAAGTTATTCAATCATTTATCTATTGGACAAATATTTTCCAGGCTACATATTAGGTTCGAGACTTGTAGAGATGAAATACACTGACATCTCTATCCTAGAAGTTTCACAGTCTAATGACTTAACAACCCTAAAACAATCATTGGTTCTGGGCCAAGGACAGTAGTAAGTTCACATTTGAAAGAGCACTTAACCTCTCAAGATTGTCTTTGCTGTGGCACAAACACAGAACCCAGCGTTAAGGATGAACCCCTGTTTTGGGTAGAATGCAAAAGTCATTCTATGCAGAGAAAACAAAATATGGAAAGTTAGATCTAAAGGGAAACCTGGAGACTGAAGGGTGATGCCATAGTATAACATTGAGGGCATGTGGAACATGACTAGGCTAAAACTAAACAAGAACTCCACCCATCCTGCTTATCAGTGTAGATTCTGAGAGGAAAGTGGGGATTTTTCAGAAAGTGATCAGGAGCAAGTGAAAGGTTGTCACCAGGATAATGGCATAATTAAATTCAGTTTTAGAAAAATGAAGTGTCTGTGACCTCCTTGGGTTCCTTCTCCTGTCTGTATCCCTAAACTCTGAGGTCCTTAATAGCACAGACCACTTAGATCATTTCTGACCCAAGTGGAAGTACAGTCGGGCCCATGAGCTTATGGTGCTAGGCTAGTCAACCACAATAACCATACAAGCTAACAAAATAGAGCCCCCTTCTATTACTACTTGCCAGTTATTGTCTTTAAAATGTGTATATAGACATATATACATACACACACATATCTGATTTCTAAAGCAACCCTTCTACCAATCCTGTAAGTTAGGAATTAGTAGGCCTATTATAACATATATGGGAGCAGAAACCCAGAAAGAAGGATGGAACTCCTCTTAATCACACAGGTGATAAGTAGCAGAGGCCAGTTCAACCCCATGCTGTCTTGACCTTGTGTGCCTTCTTGGACCCATCCTTCAGCACCAAACTGCCCACTGTAAAGGGACAAATACGGGGATTTCTGAGAGAAGATATCATGCAGATGAGTGCAAAATCTCACTTCCTTTCCCCTAAGTGGAAGATAATGACCAAATTCTTTGAGATGGGACCATATTCCTTGGGATCTAGAGGCATGAGCATCTCCAAAGTAGTTCCCTTGCTCTGCTTGTCTCCAGGAGAGGCAGAAAATGGAGCCACGTAACTCATTGCAATGTAATTTTTCCTCCTCAGTCTTAGCCCCCATTGTCACATGAAGTCAAGATCATCATGATCCATACCTTCATTTGTGTGACATTATCCACAAAGGATTTCCTAGGAGAGAGTCTGACCTCTGAGATCAGGCAAGCAGCAGACAGGGTCCAAGTATCTAGCCTTTGCCCAGTCACATGACTGAAGCTACTCACTCTTGGATCAGGTCGGTAGCTTCCAAATATGGGCTCTCCAGGAATCTGAGATGCTCACAGTGTCTTCATCCACTTCATCTCCTACTTAAGTTTCCTGGCATTAAGTCCTAGCCTTCCTGGAGAACTTTGGGACTCCTAAATTGCTGGACCCTAATAATCCATGTGCTTCAACCTGCCACTCATTTGCCCTTTACCTGCCAACTATGTATTCCTCTGCTTTCTCTTTCTGTACCTATGAATACCTTGACTAAATTATCCATAATAAATGTCATTCATTGAACAACATCTATGTGCAAGTAAGGAAACTTAAATATATTATCATCTAATTTAAATCTTAGGGCTCCCTCCTAGAAAACATAATTATTCTCATTTTATGGATGAGAAGACTGAGGTTGAATGATTAAGTGACATACTCAGGATTACACAGGTGGCCTGTAGTATATCTGGGATTCATATGAAAGATTGTAAGTTAGTACTCACTGTACCACTGTCTCTTTTGGCATTTTCACTTCCTGTGTCCCATGTTCTGATCTTGGAGTTTCAATGTAGACTTTGAACTAATACCCTTAGATGCCTGTCCCTTGAATCATAGTCACCATCACAATACTTCTGGGACACCAACAGAAACTTTAATAAGCACATGTACATATTTTTGAATGCAGAAGCATGTAAACCCATTTTAGTAGTGTGTGAGCCATAAGAAATCATTTATGTAAGACATTTTGTAAGACAAAAACATAGCGACAATGGAAAGGATGTAGAAATGTCAAGTTAAGTTTTTGAAGTTTAAATGTTTATTAATACCAGTTGGAAACTAACTGTTAAATACGATCATGAAGGAAGCAAAAATCCCTCTTGTCTTTCCGCCCTTCAAAGTCCCTCTGTATCACAGCTGTGAAATTTCAAGGGGGAGGGGGGTGGTGAGAGAGGGAGTTTTGTATAGAAGACATTTCAAAGATGGAATCTCCTGCAGGAATGAGACAGTGTGGTCCCAGAGGGGTGATACAGAGGCTTTTTTCCTAATTGAATCCTTCTGTTTTTTTTATGTTCAGCTTCCCAGGATTGCTTTTGGACTCTCCTGCCCCACCCCTATCCCAGAAGAATGTCAAAAACATCTTGAGTACTTGATAGAACACATATTGGGTGGGATTCTTCCAGTGTTAAAGACCCTCACATTTTATAATTAAATAATCTCTAAAAGCAGTTTTGAAAAGGATCTGCCTGAGCAAAGTGGACGTCCCTGGGGTGTAACTTTAAGCTAGATCTCTAGATAGTCTCTGGTCATAATCACTCTAAATCAATGTACCACTTCCAAATTTTTCACTGGAAGAACCCTCACTTACAAGAATTTCAAATGGGTTTACTTATGCTCCCTTTTAAAATACAGGCACCCTAAGAAGTATGCGAAGCCTTCTCTTCACCAAAACTTCAGTGCAAATTTATTCAGTCAGTATGCTTCCTTTCTAACACCTGACTCCAAGCAATCATTGCAAACAATGGAGTTTGATGACAAGCTGAAAGCGAAGGAGAAGAGAAGAAAGGAGCTGAAATATCGGAAAGAGAATAAAAGGTTCCTGAGAGGAGAAGAGTCAAAACAGTCTGGGGGCTAAGTATTTCTCTGTCAGAAGGCAATCCTTCAGCCATTGTTCTTTGCTGGACTTTCCCTTTTGCCACCTTTCCAGGAACTTTGCTCTAACATTCCACTGGGTCCTTCACTGGCTCTGCCTTCTCTAGTTACCACACACGGCCCCCTTCCTCTTCGTAGCCACACCTTCTCAGGGTTTCCAAACTCTCAGAGGACACTTCTTCATCACACATTAACTCAGCATGGGGTACTGATTCAATCTTCACCCCTAAGACTTTGTTCCACTTATTCTTTCCCCCTTTTGACTGTTTTTCCGGGTCATCCAGTGTCATTCAACATTGCAGGCCATTCTCTTCACTCCCTGGTCTTCCTTGATCACAGTCTCTTCCGGTCTCCCTCATCAAGAGCTGCTCCCCCTCCGTCTCTTTACACATTCCTTCTACCCTGCTTTTCCTTTAGGCCTTTTAGTTGCTCATTTTTTTTGCTAGTGTTTTTTTTTAGTTTTTTTTTAATAGATATCTAATAGTTGTACATATTTTAGAGGTACATGTGGTACCTTGATATCTGTAAGTAATGTGTAATAATCAAATCAGAGTAATTAGGATATCCATCACCTCAAACATTTATAATTTCTTTGTGTTGGAAACAGTCCTATCATTCTCTTCTAGCTATTTTGAAATATACAATAAATTATTGTTAGCTATAATTTCCATACTGTACAATTGAACACAAGAACTTATCCTTCCATCTAACTACATTTTTGTAAACACGTCCATTGTGATTGTTAAAAGAAGTATGAGCCATTCCCCACAATCTAGTCCACCCAAATGCTTTGTAGGATGTGTCTGAAATACATCCTACAGCCTTCCAAATCTCCAAGTCTACTGCCACCTCCCAGCATAGCTGCCAGTGTCTCTCACGTGCTCTACTGCAATGACCTCCTAAACTAAACTTCTGCTTCAGAGTGCTATCTCAAAAACAAAATTCAGATTATTCACTTCCCAGGCTTAATAACCTTCTATCATCACCTTACACTTAGAATAGAATCTATATTCTTCTCTATACTCTGTCTATAAGAACTGCATGACTTCTTCAAGCCTCCTGTGTACGTCCCTCTCCCTCATTCATGAAGGTCCAGCAACCTTGGACAATTTTCTCTTTCTCCAAACAAGTGAACTTTATTCCTGCCTCAGGACCTTTGTTCTTACTGTTACCACTTCCTGGACCAATGTTCCCAGACTCTTCTCATAGTTGCTGCTTCTCACCTGCAAACTCTCAGCTCAGTTGCTGTCTCCTAGAGAGATTTTTCTCAAGCAGGCTACCTAAGATAAATTCCCCTTCCCCTCTCCACAATAGAATTGTAAATTATATCTCACCATTTTAAAAAATATTGTAATTTCATACGTTGCTTAAATTATATTATCCCTAAACTCCTACTACAGTATAAATTCATGATGTGAGAGAATGTTTTTTTTTTAATTCTTTATTCCAAGTGTCTAAATTATGTCTGCCACAGACTTGGCCCTAAATAAATGTAATTGAATAACATGTATGAAAGGTAACATGTATGAAAGGTGAGATGAGAGCCAGGCTTGGTGACTCAGCCTGTAATTCCAACATTTTAGGAGGCCAAGGTGAGTGGATTGCCTGAGCCTGTGAGTTCAAGACCAGCCTGGGCAACTTGGCGAGACCGCGTCTCTACAATAAATAAATAAATAAATAGCCGAGTGTGGTAGTTTGCGCCTGTAGTTCTGGCTACTTGGAAGGCTGAGGTGGAAGGATCGCCAGAGACCAGCAGGTCGACAATGAGGTGACCGTGAGCGTGCCACTGCACTCCAGCCTGGGCAACAGAGTGAGATTCCAACTCAAAAAAGAAAAAAGAAAAAAAGAAAGTTGAGATGAGTACCTACAGGTAGAGTCTATGGATGGAATAGATATGTCAGATTTCTCTTTGTTGAAGAACAGGCACTTACCAGAGGGACCATGTAGTATGACCTAAAGGAATCAAAATATAAAGGTGTTGAGTTAAAGACACAACCACACAAACAGCCCTCCCTTCACATCTAAACTCTGAGCACTCATTTCAGGGACTAGGAAAGCAAAAGCTGGATATTTGCTGGTCTATATAATAGAAATGAGAGAAACAAATAACAATTCTACACCTCTGTATATCTATCAATAAATTGGAATGTGTGATCTGCTTTATAGAATTATCTAATTATTCTAATAGTGACAGAAGTGGAATTAGAGGTCTAACCTCCCTTATCCCTATTCTGTTGTATATTCTCTTCCTGTATGTCTATATGTGAATGTGTCTGTGTATTTGTGGGTATTTGTACAATGCCACCTTCAAACATCTCTTTCATATTAAACAACAGCTTAACCCTGCAGGGATTAGACACCTGAGAGTTCTCTCAATCTCTTGATTCCTGCCTACATACCTACAGCAAGTAACAATGAAATTTCTTATCACTAAAAACTCTTCTTTAATTCTTGAGAACTCTATGACCAGATGGTATGAACAGCTGATTCTCCTTAGAAAAATTAGTAAGAAAAGGCAGGAAATAGAAGAATACAAAAATACTTTCCAAAGTTTTGGGGAAGAAAACAAAAAGAGAGTAAAAACTACACATTAAGAAAACCAATTATTGGAGTTCAACTTGATGGGGGAAAAGTATGTAGAGAAGGCTACAGGTGACAATGCATGGGGTCCCAGAGTGAGTGATAAACATTCCTTCCAGGTAAAAGAAATGCACTGGATGAAAAAGATGATATTGGCATGCCACCAACCTCTTAGCAAACGGACATCATAGAGCCTTCTTTGTTGCTGATTATGTCTACTTCCTTCTGAATGTATTTACCACATAAAACCTCATTTTTTTTGCTTTTTAAAATAAATGATCCTTTTCTAGTAATGTATACACTTTGGTGCACCTCAGAGAATGTTGATATGAAGAAAGCAGTAGAATCAGACACTTAAAGGGCTTGAGAACTGATACCAATTGAGCACCAGTTAAGTGCCAAGTAGCATACTGAAAAGAGGCCAGATCATCTAGAAGCAAAAACAAGTTTTGGTCCAGAAAACGTTGGCCTCAGCTGGGCACAGTGGCTTACGCCTGTAATCCCAGCACTTTGGGAGGCCAAGGTGAGAGGATTACCTGAGTCTAGGGGTTGGAGACCAGCCTGAGCAATTTGGCAAGCCCTTGTCTCTACAATAAATCAAAAATTTAGCTGGGCATTGTGGCACATGCCTGTGGTTCCAGCTACTAGGAAGGCTGAGGCAGGAAGGATCACCTGAGCCCAGCAAGTCAAGGTTGCAGTGACCATGAGTGTGCCACTGCACTCCTGCCTGGGCGACAGAGTGAGACTCTGACTCAAAAAAAGAAGAAAAGAAAACTTATGCTTACAACTCTCATGCTTACAACTGTTCTATAAGATTGGTAGTGTTATCCCAATGTATAAATAAGAAGACTGAGGCTCTGAAAGGTTAAATCACTTGCTCAGTATGAAGTGACGAAGCAAAATTTGCATTCAAATTTTTGTGATGCTGAAACAAACTTTTGATTTTTTAAAAAAGGCTCATTAAAGTAAATTTAAGATTGGTAAAAATGATTCCGCACAGAGCTTTGTTATCTTCCAAACTGCCTCTACTTCAGTTTGCTTAGTAGTCTCTGCTTTGCTTAGTAGTCTCTTTGGTATCGTTACAGACATGTAATGTCTAAACTTGGAGTGGCCACTCCCAGCATCCTCCTCCCACATTATCTCCATGTTTGCTGAGAAGATCAAGTTCACAAACAAGTCCTTGGGCAGCACAAGAGGTCAGAAAGCCATCAGCCAAACAGTGTACTCCAACTGCCTTTTTCTCCTGGTACAACACTGGCAAGAGAGCAAGTGTGAATTATTCCACTTCCAGCATCTTCAGAGACAGCAGTGACTGTGTACTGAAAGCCAGCCAGGGCAGCTTGATCATCTCCACAGATGCAGAAGTTCTTCCTCAGAGGAAGTTCATCGCATTGCACGGGGGTGGCAGGACTGCCGCTACCTAGAAACCCATCCTCAAGTGCCACATTTGTCTCTGATGTTGTTTCTAGCTCTCTTCTCTTCTTGCTTCTTTTTCTCTTCCTCTTCTCTTTTGTTTTTTTCTCTTTCTCCCCTTTACATCTTTTATTTTCAGCCTCTCTATATCTTTTTCTACAAGCTGCTCTTCCTCCTTTGCTCTCTCCCTTCCTTTTATCCATCTTTCCTTCCTTTCTTCCTTCTTTCCTTTCTCCCTCCCTCCTTCCCTCCAGTCTTTCTGTTTTCTTTGCATGCTGTTAATTTCTTTCTTCCTCTTCTTCCTTTCCTCTCTCCTCCCTCTCTCTCTCTCTCTCTTTCTTTCTTTTCTTCTTTCTTTTTTTTTCCTTTCTTTTTGCTTGCTGTATTGCTTTCTGAAGCCCCACAACTAGAGGTTCTGCACAACACATGACTCAGTTTTATAAAAATAGTAGGTATATGAGTAAATAAATAAGAAAAGAAAAGAAGACTTAACCATAAATTTTGAAACATATGAAAGAAGTCACGTTCTGTTTTCTCTTTTTTAACTCTTCCTTTTGATTCTGGGAATAATTTAAGTCTCTCTATCGTAGAATCAGAAGGAATCTTGAAGAACATCTGGATCAATTCTGAAGTAATGCAGGAATCACCTTGGCAACACCCTCAACAGATATTCTCTGGACTGTAATCAAATGGACTCAGATATGGCAGAGAAGAGTCAAGGAAGCATCATGGGGGAGCCAGGCAGCTCGCCACAGCACCCAGGTCCCACTGAAGAGTAGAGGCCATACTGAAAGTGGCCAGTTCTAAGGCAGACATCTCTGTTGATGATCACTTGGTTTCCCAGAGAAAGCTAAGAGGCATAAAACTCATCAAGGCACGGTGAGCTGGGCACATTAAGCAGTCCTAGGTTTTCTGTAGTGTGTCAGGGCAAATGAGAAAGATTCTATTGTGGATGAGTATCATTGGAATGACACGTGTACACCTCTTATCTTGTAGAAGAGCAGAGAAAGGGAGTGGTATTTGTCAATTACTGGCAGAACCAAGACTAGAACTCAGTTCATTTCTTAGGAATTACTACCTTTGCCCATTGCACTCAGCTAAATAATATGTATCATATAAAGTGAGCTGGTCATGCCAAGAGATTTGACTACAGATCTTCTACACAGACTCAACTCAGCAACTCTCCTTCTCTGTCACCTCACACATTCTCTTTCCTCTTCCTCGCTGTCTCTTCTCCTACCTGATCTCCAGTTACCCACTTAGTCCCCCTTTATCCTCACTGATGGCTCAAATCTAATAATGATATATGGTGGCCTTCCCAAGTCTACTAGTCATTAACACTTAATCAGATCCCTGTCCTGGATGAGAAAGAATACCGGGCTACAATTAAAAGACAGGAGGCATGCCCATCATTACTAGCACTGAGCCGAGAGCAAACACACATTCTGGGACTCTAGCTGCCTCTGTTAAAATGATGTGGTGTTGGGGATTGCCATTGTTCATGCAGATTTACTGCAGAAGGAAGCATTGATTTATAAAGACTCTATATCTCTACATGCACCAGCCTGGCTGTGAGCTTAGAGATACATACTCCAACACTTTTAGAATATGAAACAAGGCCCAGAGAGGGAAATGACTTGCCAAAAGTCACTCATCATTTAGTGACAAATCTAAACTGAAAACAAAGTCTGTCTCTCATTCCGGTCTCAAAGCACCCACCATTGGATAAGACACACAGAAGAAGTCAGTAAATTCTGGTTTCTTTATTCTTTTTCTCCCTTTCCTCCCTGTCTCTACTCTCTCCTTTCCTTCTTTCTCATCAGATTAAAGTAAGTTATAAACACCTAGTGCTTGATTTCCTGGGATTTTTCCATCTTTGTTTAGATTTATAGATCTATAATTTGCACCTTTTACATATCCCTAAATGCACTCAAAGGCTTCTAGAATTTCTTTTGTGACCCTCTTTTCTTTACATTTTACACAGTTGGAGAGCTAACCTAAACAAATGACTGCCCAGATCATCTTCAAACCCTGATTAGGCTCCGATAGGACTCTGGAAGGAGGGCCGAGGAGCCAGACGTCTTCCTCATCATGCTGCAGATTCTGCACTCTTGGCACTGCCTAGATGTGCTCAGGAGGAAGAACAGGACAGGCAGAGAAAGAGCTGAGGAAGTTGGAGGTGGCAGAAGGAGGAGTTCCCAATCCTCAGTGTCTCAGTCAGGCTTTGTGAATATGCAATGTGCAGTTGGGTTTGCCAAAGACAAAAGGGTAACATTTGCCTACAAATTCCAGTGGATTAAAGCCATATAAAATCTCAGTGTTAGGCCAATGAAAGTGACAGTCATCTTGCCTTTCTCTGGAGATGAATTTCAGGGGCTCTTTTCCTCAGGGAAGTGAGGAGGGGAGCAGAGAAGAGAAAGCAAATGGGGGTGCAGGGAAGTAAGAGCCAGCATGGAAGGAGGACCGAGAAGCCAGACCTGATTTGACAGACCTGATTTGAACTCCAGCTATAGCACCCACTGCCTGAGTGACCCAAGCATGGGCAGTCAGTAGGTTGTCTAGCCTTACTGCTGTATTCCCACTCAAGTTTGGTGAACCTTGGATAAATTCCTTAACTTTGCAAATCCCCATCTCCTCACATGTATAATGAATATGATGACACTTACTTAGCAGGATTGTTATAAAGATTAGAAATGATTAGTACAGAGTACAAAATAATTGTGGCTATCTTAATGATTACTATGATCATTATAGAAGAGAAAAAGAGGGTCATTTCACATAGTCCTCCATTTACGTGGGATGGTTTTAGACAGGGCACTATCACAGGCCATTGAGCACTGGCAGAGTGAATCTTTTGCTTCAGCCGAAGAACCTGCTGTCTTTGAGTTGTGTGTCTGACGGGAAGCACCCAGAATGCTCACCAGATGGGTGTTGTATAAATAGCATCTTTGCCATGCTGTTGTTACTGCCCAATTTTTTTTTTCTTACCAAGAACTAGCTTGTGCCTGCATTCCTGGGTGCCTCAGCCTCTCACCCTGGATGACTGCAGCCCCAGTCACCCTTGGACATGTCCCTCCTTGAAGGGTCCAGTGACTCCATGAGCTGTGAGTGACTCTCTGGCTGCAGCAGTCTATTCAGTCAAAAGAGAGCAGCACCGGGGGATCCGGATCCAAGTATGCAGGCGCGTCTCCATCTGGCCAAGTGTCTTCTGTCTGGGACGCGACCACCCACACCTTTCTCTTCTGATCAAACAGTCGGGTTTGCCATGATTCAGCTCCCATTTCAGCTCTGCAGGACCCACTCTCCTCCAAAGGACTGGAAGGCCTGTCTAATGAGTGAGCAGGAAGTGTAGGCTGTGCAGTCCTCCCATACGAGACTCCAAGAGAGTCGACTCACATCCGAGATGTCGATGGAACTTTTCTCCTGTCATTATTTTTAGCCTTATTAGCTTTGCATTATCTTGGAGAGATGAAGCACAAGGGAGGCACGGAGAGAGGGAGTCAGACAGCTTGGCTTCAGGGTCTGGCTGTCCCTTTGGCAACTATGTGACCTTGGACATTTGTTGTTAACCTTGCTGTGACTCGGTTTCCTAATCTCTAAATGAAAATAGTGCTGCCAGCCCATCTTGTCAGTGAGGGCTGTTGCTAGACTCAAAACAAAAGCTAACAGAAGTAAAAGAGCTTTATCAGCTGTAAAACAACATTTAATTTTTTTCTAGAATACTAATCCTCTATGAAAAGATACTTCCTTTTATAACCTAAAATGGCTCCCTTCAGAAGTTACCTGTATATGGGCTAGAGGCAGGGGTTGTGACAAGAGCTTGAGAAATTGAAAGGAGAAAGGAGACTGAAGATTTCAGGGTAAATAGGGGACCGATTCTAAAGGTCTGCAGTTTATTAGTCCAAATCCCTTCTTTCGTGTCATCCCTGCTTCTTATTCTCCCAGCATTCCTCTTTGCAGATACTCTGAATGTCTTTTCTTTGCCAGACACTGATACAGGTGCTAGGGACGCAATGATGTGTGACCTTCAAAGAGCCAGGAGTATAAAGCAGACACAGAAGCAAAAAAGAAACTCAAATATGGTACATGAGGCTATCACCAAGCAAGTGCCAGGTTCAAGAAGCCCAAAGAAAAAATAAACTAATCAGCTATATGTAAAGAACTAATGGAAGACTTCTAAGAGGGGTAATACTGCCTCTACTTTATAGATGAAGAAACGGATACCAGGAAGGGTATCAGTTGGATGACTTGCCTACGGTCAAAAATCAATAAGTGTTGTAGCCTGGACCCAATTGTGTTTGATACAAAAGATCTTCCTCTTTCCATGACACCATTTTGCACAAAACTGGCTGTGTTGGAGAAAATATGATGCTTTTTTTTTTTTTTTTAATTTGCATCAAGATTCTTGAAGCAAGGAAATGGAGGTAATGCTCTAACTCACATTCAGAGGTTTTTTATTCTAAGGTCTTTTCCCCAGTCTAAGCTTTTATCTTCTTAGATCATGACTATGGAATTCCTGGTGCTAGCCACTCCTTTTTCCCACTTACATACATTCTAAAGACTCCATCAGGTCAGTATCTACAGCATTCTTTTTTTTTTTTTTTTTTTTTAGTTAGAGTCGCACTTATTGCCCAGGCCGGAGTGCAGTGGCATGCTCCTGACCACTGTCACCTTGACCTGCTGGGCTCAGGCAATCTTTCCGCCTCAGCCTTCCAAGTAGTTGGAACTACAGGCATGCACCACCATGCCTGGCTAGTTTTTTGATTTATTGTAGAGATGAGGTCTCGCCAAGTTGCCCAGGTGGGTCTCGAACCCGTGGGCTCAGGCAGTCCTCTCACCTCGACCTCCCAAAATACTGGGATTATAGGCATGAGCCACCATGCCCGACCTAGTACAAATTCTTAAGCCCCTTCTAAACTCTATCCTTCTTCCTCCACTTTATCTAACTGACCCCAAACTGTCTCCCATATTCACCCAACCATACTTGATCTCTGTTCTCATTTCCTTGAGGTGTCAGCATCTGAGGGCGCAAAGAGTGAAAAGAACAGCCCTCAGAGTCAGAAGACCTGGACTCAGCTCCCAGCTCAGTCATTAAGTCTGTCAGCTTGAACAAGGTTACCGAGGTCTTTGAGCCTCTGTTTCTCTGTCTCTAAAATGAGAACATTAACACTGACCCACTAGGCATGACTCGAGGCTCAAATGAAGTGATTTATTACTGAGAACTTACTGAAGTGTAATACTTCCAATTGTTACTAACATAGAGGGCAATCTGCAGATATGCTTCTGATCTGAGGGAGTCTCATTTTCTTTAAAGAAAAGGAATTGTTGAATGTCTTTAATTCTATAGCCTTCCCTTCAAAACATCTCTTTTGAAATGATCATTTGTCAGGCAGATGCCCCTTGCCCCTTAGGCTCTGGATGTGTAAATCAATTCAGTCTCAGATCTCTCTGCTTGCAATCAATGCCTAGTTTTTCTTCTCTTTCCTGCAAAATGTGTTTCTCTTTTCTAATGAAAATTTTCTCCTGATAGCTGTTTGGAGTCCAAGAATCCAGCACTTGGAATGAGGTTCTGTGAATACATGCTGGGAAATGTGGGCCCAATATCAAAAATGATCGCCTCCAGCACAGTCTAGACTGCGGACCCAGCCTCCAAAGGGAAGTGGCGGTAGCAGTTCTGCCTGAGTCATTAAGCAGCTGGGCCAGGACCCAGGCTTGGAGCAAGCAGCTCACACATTGTCAGGAGCGCTCTCCAGCTGGCGGGGCCAGGCATAGGATGACTTTACCAAGGCGGGCTTCCACCTCCCATTTCTCTGAATCTTTCATTTTTATGACATTGCATCTAGCTGTGGTTTTCTCAGAAAAGTTCCCCTGGAAGATTTAGACAAGGTGGGGAAGACCTCCCTTTCCAGATTCTTCATTTCACCTGCCCAGTCTCTAAGCTCTCTAAGTTGACATAGAAAATCAGGAAAGGGGGGCACATAATGTCACCCTCCTGCTGGAAGTAGAGCCCGGGATCTGGCATAGTTCACTGAGCCCACTAACTCCGTTGTGTGTCTTGAGGGGAAAGTCTGCATAATTTTCTTTTCTTTCAGCATGAAGGTAGTAGAAGGTCATTAAGACATAGGTTTAAGGCCGGGCTTGGTGGCTCAGCCTGTAATCCTGTGTTTTGGGAGGCCGAGGTGAGTGAATTGCCTGAGCCCGCGGGTTCGAGACCCGCCTGGGCAACTTGGCGAGACCTCATCTCTACAATAAAAATCAAAAACTCAGCCAGGCGTGGTAGCGCATGCCTGTAATTCCAGCTACTCGGACGGCTTAGGCGGAAGGATCGCCAGAGCCCAGCAGGTCGAGGCTGCGGTGGCCGAGAGAGGCCAGTGCACTCCAGTCTGGGTGACAGAGTGAGACTTCAACTCCAACTCCAAAAAAAAAAAAAAGTCATAGGTTTAATTTCAATGTCTACCATCTTAGTCTAGAGACCAGCCTTCCCCTGAGCTTGTTTCTTTAACAGTAGAAAGTACATGATAATTACATTTGATGGAATTAAAGATGCCATTATTTTATGCAGTGCTAAGGAAGAAAAAGCAATGCTGCCAATTAGACTGAGATACTATTGACAATAAAATATATCTAAAAATCAAAGATATTAAAGTGCCGAAAAAGAAAACACATCTTAGAACAAATGAAACATGGCACCTACCTCAGAGAGTTCCTGTGAAGATTAATTAAGATCATGCATCTGAAAGTGTTTTGAAAACTGTCAAGTACTGTAGATATGCTGTTATATTTAATAGCAGCAGCACATTGCCATGGAAAAGCACGGGCTTTGAGGTCAGTCAAACTTGGTTTGAATTCCAGCGATATTACTCCCTAGCTTTGTGATATAGGACCATTCTTTAACTCTCATGGATCTGTTTTCCACTCTGTCAAATGGAAACTGTAATTCCTGCTCTGCTTCTTTCATACTTGTAGGAGCACAAGTATGCATAGGACATACTCACACTAAAACATATTTATCTGAAATTCAAGTCTAGTTGGGTATCTTGTATTTTTTACTTGCTTAATCTGGAAACCATAAGTAAACTAAAGGGATCAACAAATGTAAGGTGTAGGACAGTCTGGATTATAGATACAACATCTGGAAATTTTAAAAGGGCAAGAATAATTCAATGTAAATTAATTATGATCTGAGACTAGGGATCATAATAATCTTTGATGGCCCCAGAGACAGCAGAAGGGGAGTTTGCAAGACAGCAAAGATAAAAAGACACTGCCTCCTAAGGCTGCAGCCTTGGCTGGCAGGCGTCTGGAGGCGGGTGCTCAGATCCATGCCTTGCCTGATGGTGTCTTACAAAAAGCCAGGAACAACAGACTCCAAATAAATGTCTTAAAAAAATGGAGATGACTAAATGAGTAATAGCTGCAAGAGGAGAATTAAAGAGTTGCATTGAGTAAGAACGTGTTCCAATGTTTTTCAATAAAACAAGGAAAAGTGTAAATTATTCATTTGTTATTTTTGTAAGGGTTTCAAATCTATGATTTTTCCTTCCTGTTTTGTCTCCAGCTTTTATGTCCACAAGAATGTTTCTCCTCCATCAAAAGTAACTTGTTTTTGCAAATGGAGTCTGAAACCACACCAAAATTGCAAACATAAAGTTCATTTCTCCTTTCTCAGGTCCCACTGGATAGAATCCTAGGAAGACTCTGTATTTAATACTACTACCTTCTTCTGAGTAGAAGGCAGGGTTTGTGTGGTGTTTGGTTTGTTTTGACTTTATGAGTTACTAAATTCAGGTCTTTGATATTCAACCATGTTTCAGAGCTACTGAGATAGACTTGGGTTTTCATTAATAATAAATGAATGGCATTTGTGTTTTTTCTGATCATACTCTTACCTGTGAAAGTGGCAGACTGCAGTTGTAGTCCTTGGTTTACCAGTGGGGCTACGGAGTCCCAGGACTCTGCAGGGCTAGCCCAAGCTCTCACAGTGGATTGGTAGAAGCTCGACTCTCATGTGGCTCTCTCAACCCCACTAACTCTCTTGGCACTTCAGTCAAACCACCTGTGGCTCAGTTGCCTCATCTAAGAAATATGACCAATGCTATCTATTTTCAAGGTTCTTTGTGAATTTCATATGAAACAATATGTATGGAAGGATATTATAAACTGCAAAATGGTATGTGGTATTAACAATTCTTACACATTTAGGGCAACCCCTTTGGGTCTTCTCCCGCAGTGGGAGCTTTTCTGTCCTCTTAATAAATCCTGCTTTCTCAAAATAAAATATAAAGTAAAATAATACAAACTGTTCTTACACTTTTAGCTTGTTTATTAACAGTATTGGGAGAAGAATCACAGCCTTCTTAGATTAAGCCTTTATTTTCCATTTTCAACATATGCACCCTCATGCAGGTAGAGAAACCAACTGTAAAATGTTAAGTCCTGTTTTTAGGTAGGGATCTCTGCCTCCTTCTCTGAAGGTGGGAAAAGTTAACCTTGACTTTGGGATGCACGCTTATAAGATGGGTGGAATGGCACAAGTCTTTTTAACAACTGGCAAGCCTAGTGCATATCATAAAGAGAAGCTGCAGAGAGAAATAGCTTTAAGGAAACTTTGAAGCTTTCATTGTTTCTTATGTATTGAGAAAGACAATTATTCACAAAGAGCATACTATTAAGAATGAAGGATAGTCAAAATCTTTCTCAACACAATGTAAATCATGCTGGAAAAAAAAGGGAAAAAAAGAGTATATTTTGGAAATATGAGACTTTATCACTAATTAAGACTAATTTTCCAAAAATTACATGTTGAAAACAATATAGTTACATAACAATCAAATAGGCATAGTTTCCTAGAATCTATATTATTAAAATCTGATCTATATGTGAATATTTAAAGCCAGAAGAAATCCTATAAATTATATAGACTAGGACTTATATATTACAATTTTGAAAACAAAATCTAAATAAGGAAGGGATTTTGACAGGACCACACAAGAAATAAGACTGAACCAAATAGAATTTCAATTACCTTGCCCATAGGATCAGTAATTTTCAGGTACACCAGGTCCTTTTTGCCTGTAAAAGGATTGCTTCACAGTTGCATTTCCTGTCCATAGAAAGATAATGCAGTAGTAATGCACCCAGCATTACCACCACTGATATTAATATTTCTTAGAGGTGACTCCTTTGCAGTGACTTTCTCAATTACATTAACTTCATTTACAATGAGTTCTCATGGCTCCATCTTCTTATTAAGACAGGAAGGGCCTTTCAGACAGAACCGCCATCTTTCAGTAATTCACCAAAATGACTAACACAAAGGGAAAGAGGGGGTCACCCAGTACACGTTTTCTGGGTTATTTAGAAAACATGGAGTTGTTCTTTTGGTCACATACATGCAAATCTACAAGAAAGGTGATACTGTAGACATCAAGGGTATGGGTGCTGTTCAGAAAGGAATGCCCCACAAATGTTACCATGGCAAGACAGGAAGAGTCTACAACGTCACCCAGCATGTTGTAACTAACAAGCAAGTCAACAGCAAGATGGAGAGAATTAATGTGCATATTGAGCATATTAAGCACTTGAAGAGTCAAGATAGCTTCCTGAAATGCGTGAAGGAAAATAACCAGAAAAAGAAGGAAGCCATGGAGAAAGGCACCTGGGTTCAGCTGAAGCACTAGCCTGCTCCACCCAGAGAAGCACACTTTGTGAGAACCAATGGAAAGGTGTCTGAGTTGCTACAACCTATTCCCTATGAATTCAAGGCTAAATAGTTGTCAAAATAAAAGATCTCTGCACCATTAAAAAAAAAAAGACAGAAACAAAGCAATCCCTCTAGAGGGAAAATGGTTTTAGCTGATCTTTCTCTTGGGTCTGAAACATTTAAATTGATCATTTGAGCCTCAGCACTCTCCAACTCTCTTAATAGCATGGTTCTCTCATTTGAATAACATCCTTAAAAGATGATGCATGTTTCTATTTTTCACAAAAGACTGATTTAAAAGCCACCAAGGGTTGCAGGGATTAGTTAGAAGGATTGTTAGCTGATTTTTAAAAATGCATGAATATCTCATAGACAAAATTGTCTATGACAAACTAAACTAGATTTCGGTACTAAAAACAAGTCCATTGTCCCTTGACAGCTAGGTTCTAATATCAGGCAACGAGAATCAGACACCCATTCTTCAATTTTTTTTTCATAGTGCTACAATTTCAAGGCTAAAATTGTATTCTCAATGTTTGTGTTTTTTCCCAGCTACGACATCTAGGAGAGTGTTTAACGATCACTCTGTTTTTGCCTTTTACATTGAGATTAAGAGTTTGAGTTTCATTTTTCCTATGCCTTCTTTTGAGCTGCCTAGAATCTCTTCTGCTATTAGGTTAATATTGATTTTTAAAAAATACAATTAGTAGCCGGGCTCGGTGACTCAGCCTGTAATCCCGCGCCTTTGGGAGGCTGAGGTGAGTGGATTGTCTGAGCTCACGGGTTTGAGACCCGCCTGGACAGCGAGACCTCATCTCTACAATAAATCAAAAAATCAGCCGGGTGTGGTAGCACATGCCTGTAATTCCAGCTACTTGGAAGGCTGAGGCAGAAGGATCGCCGGAGCCCAGCAGGTCGAGGCTGCGGTGGCCGGCAGCGGCCACTACACTCCAGTCTGGGCGACAGAGTGAGACTCCAACTCAAAAAAAAAAAAAAAATACAATTAGTAGAATAAGGTCATGGGTAATCAGGAAATATATCTATATCAACTTACAGAGAAAGAAAAAATGATAATAGACCTTTGGTCCCCCCACATGCATTCACATCATCATCCTGTCTGTCTGTAAGGTTACTATGCCTTTCTCTTTGATGCTAGTGGGACTATCAGTCATAGTGCCTTGTCCCCACCATAAGGGTTGGCATTTGAGCACAGGCTGACCCATCATAGTATCCCTACATCTTTGCCTCCAGTGACTTGTTCAGAGATAAGCAATAAACTTAAGCAGAACCAACAGTATTATTCCCTGGGATTGCCATATAGATCTAGGGAGAGGACAGGTTTCTTTCTACTGGAAGTTTATAAATCTGGAGCTTCCAACAGCCATGTTGTCTGCTATTTGGTGGTAGATTATGACTAATAAAGTCAATCAGAGATAAGCAGAATGGCAAGATAAAGAAAGAACAAAAAAATCCTGATGTTCTTATTTAAGTCTTTAGATCTAGACTTAATTAAAGCCAAACAGAGAGGGATAGCTCTGTCAAAGTTTGAGACTCATGACCTGGTTGCACCTAAATCTTTCTGTATCCAAAAATTTCCAAAAAATTCAATTGCTCCTATTGTTGTCATGAAGATAATTTGAGTTTTTTGCACTTACAGCTAAAGATTTTCTGAATAATGCAAAGGAAGCAGCATGAATCAACTTAGTGGATTAACCAAAACAATCCTGTCTTCAACTGAACTCTTTGTTTTTCTTTTCTTTTTTTTTTTTTTGAGTTAGAGTCTCACTCTGTTGCCCAGGCTAGAGTGCAGTGGCATGCTCACAGTCACCCCAGTTTGACCTGGGCTCTCTGGTGATACTTCCCCTTCAACCTTCTAAGTAGCTCAAAGGCGCATGCTACCACACCCAGCAATTTTTTTTTTTTTTTGGTAAAGATGTGGTCTTGCCTAGTTGCCTGGGCTGGTCTCGAACCCATGGGCTCAAGCAATCCATCCACTCACTTCAGCCTCCCAAAGTGCTGGGATTATAGGCTGAGCCACTGAGCCCAGCCTGAACTCTTATATGAAGTTTCAGTGTAGAAAGAAACAAAACAGTATTTCTATAGTTCACAGGGAAATGGGTGGAAGGAGAGATGTGGAGAGCAGCTTGGTTTTGCAGTCTCATATTAGACTTTGAGGCCTCTCTATGGGACTCTAGCACTTCAAGTAACCATTTAAAACCACCTGTATAATATAGGTTCTAGAGCTCACTAGATGATAAGCTCAGTGTAGTCAAAGATCATGTCTGGTATCTGTCTTTTTCTCTTCCATATTCTGGCACCTAGCACAGTGGCTGGGTGTAAAAGCACAAATACATTGCATGTAGAATGAATGACAGAGCTATTTTCTACATCTCATTAACTAAGTGCCACATTTCCCTTCTTAAACATAAATTACTTCCAGAACTGCAGAGAGGTTATATTGGAATACAGTGTGTATAGTGTTGTATTTTTCTCTTTGCCCCTCATCCCTCCAAAATTCTGCAGGTTTCTGATGTATTTTGTAGAATATACACAAGACTTAGAATCAGGAAACCTGGATTTTTGCGCCGTCTCTACCATGGCATGTTTTTGTGCAAGCCTGTATCTTCTTAGGGCCTCTATTTCCCCACTGATAAAAGAAGGGGGTGAGTTGGATGAGTCCTGAGATCCCTTCCAAGTCTGCCATTCCATGGCTTAGTATAGAGCAGGATATTGATGACTCACTTAGCAGGATAAACAAGTTCTCCCCATGTGCAGTCTGCTAAAGTAATGAGCGGAACTCTTTCTAAACAGAAAAAAAATTTCACACCAGACAGAATCCAAAACCTCTGAGGGTTAAATGAGGGGAACCATAATACTAAGCAGATGAATCCTCTAAAATAATATTGCAACACCTCCTGGCATCCTATCCTAGTTTCCATAGGATTTTTCCTGAGTAAATTAACAGCTATGCATGGGGACACCTGAGGTCACCTCCCTCCCTTGTTTGGCCCCACCCAGTGCAGCACACCCTTTGCATTTTGCTGCTTCTGCTTACTGGATCTATTGGGTACATGGAACATAAGGAATCCCTCACAGAGGTCTCCTAGGGAGGTTATGGATTCCCCAGCAACCAGTTCCTAATCACTCGTTTTTCTCTTCTGTAAACAAATGTCTGTCCCAGAGGTTCTTATGGTTCACAGGAAACAAATCAAGATAGACTAAAACTGGTCATCTAATAATAATAAATCATGATTATATATTTTGTGCATACTAGCCCATAAAAACATCACAATTGACATATGAATATCATCCCCAAATTACAGATGAAGAAACTGAAACACAGAAAAGTTACATAACTTGGTTAACATCATTCAGCTTCAAAGAGGTGAAATCAAAATTCAGACCAATAGCATTTATTTCATCTTATGTTTTCAACCCCCGTCTTAGTTCGTTTAGTTTTCTGTCACAAACTACCACAGAGGGTGACTGATAAAACAAGAGAAGTTGATTTTCTCAGTTCTGGAGGCTGAGAAGTCCAAGATCAAAGCATGAGCATATTCTATGAGTAGTGAGGGTATGCTTCCTCATGGATGGTGTTCTTCTCACTGTAATCTCACATTGTGGAAGAGGCCAGGGATCCCAGGGGAGATCTTTTATAAGAGCACTAATCTCATTCATGAGGGCTCTGCCTCTAGGACCTAATTACCTCCCAAAGGTCCTACCCCTTAATACCATTACCTAGAGAGGCAGGATTTTAACATGCAAATTAGGGAAAGTTAACCATTCAGTCCTTCACAACCCCTATTATGCAAAGCATGTGATATTATATTTTTATTTACTATATATAAGAATATAAACTTTTGAGAAAAAAGGATGAAACTATTTTCTCCAAGTGATACAATACTGGCAATGTAAATTGTGATTCATGGTAAGAGCAGTTCATTGTGTTAGACTCAGGATCAGAAGGCAAAGGGGCCCAAGTGGATCGGATCGAGTTCTGCTTAACTCCCTGAGCTGATAACAGGAGGTGAAATTCACTTTATTTATTAATTTGTTTGCCTATTTACTTATTTTTGAGTTGGAGTCTCACTCCTTCGCCCAGGTTGGGGTGCAGTGGCATGCACACTCACGGCCACCCCAGTGTTGACCTTCTGAGTTCCAGCGATCCTTCCAAGTAACTGGAACTACAGACATGGGCTACGACACCCGGCTATTTTTTATTTTATTGTAGAGACGAGGTCTTGCCAAGTTGCCCAGGTTGTTCTCGAACCTGTGGGCTCAGGCAATCCACTCACTTGGGCCTCCCAAAGTGCTGGGATTACAGGCTGAGTCACCGAGCCTGACGAAAGTCACTTTAAACAACCCTGCACTGACTCTGCTCAATCTGGGTTAACCTCTTGGGATGCTCTACAAAATGAGCATCTCAAAACTCAAGGCTGAGACCCAGCTGTCAGCAAATGCAGCAGCAAGAGTCATATATAATCCTTTTTGGCAGATATTTTTATTTTAGGAAATTAATCAGGGCTCAAGTATAGAAGTGTCTTTTCAGCGAGTCTTCCTAGATAGCCCCCATCCCCGTGGAATTCTCTTTTCTATTTTCTGACATATGGGGCCACCCATTTCAATGCTGAGAACATGGTCTTTAGGATCTTTAAGAAATTATAAAATGTAATCAGACAAAATCTGTACCTGTGTCTGTGACAAAACTGATCCTGAGAACATTGCTTAATGTATTACTGAGATATAATCATTTTATAATTGCAGGAAAAGCTCTTTTTTTTCAGAGTTTAATGACAAAAGAAGTGTGCTCTTTCTGATTATTTAATAATTTGTATTTACTCAGACATAGTACATTTTACAACCAATTGTGTTTAGCTTTAGTCAGTAGCTATCTGGAGTATATGATAATCTCGTACCTGTGGGCCTTTTGATACTACTACCTAAAAATACATCCTTTTGCTACATTAAAACTTACTCATTCTTCAGGACTCAGTTTGGACTGAATCTTTTTCAGTGATTCTTTCTCTGTCTTCTCCAGATTGGGCCAGGTCTTGCCATATTCCTCAGACTTATTTATATCACAGAAATTCTCATGGAGCACTGTGATCATCTAGTTTCTTGTCAGTAGCCCCCATTATACCCTGAATTCCTTATGCACAAGAATGTTCTAGATATTCTAGCCCTTACATCTGTATTTCCTGTACAATGTGTAATGCAGAAGAGTTTCGCAGGTATATTTACTGACTGTCTGACTGAATTAATACACAAAAGGAGAGACAGAAGAAGGAAGAGTAACAGGAGGGAGGGAGACAGGGAGAGAGAAAGGTAAAGAGCTGGGTGAGGGAGATAAAGAAAATGAAGGTGGAGGGAAAAGATAATTAAATTTATGCTTATTTCTAAAGATAATAGTCTTACATTTTTTAAGCTATTTACTTTTTCCTATTTTCTTCATTTTAATCTTTTGATTTCTATTCTTAAAGTTATCTGTATGTATTTTATCAAGAAAGAAATAGAATAATAAGTAAATTCATATATATATACATATATATGTGTGTATGTATATATATATGATCTCTGTGGAATGACCTGGCTATAATGATAAATATAACTGAAAATTTTGCTAACCCCAAAGACTAATCATTCATGGAATGTTCTACTATTAGCAAATGAACCACAAGGAAATTGAATTAATAGGCTTCACAAATAAGGAATGCAAAGTTGTGTCCAATATAAAAGATATCACTATAGGCTCTTCTTCCAGGGAAAGGTATACTTAAGCCATTAGGAATGTTGAAGACTTTGAAACTCTCCTTTGGGACAATCTGCAACTAAACAGTTCAGACTAAAGATAAGCCAGGGCCTTTGTCAGTCTGGCTTTTTTTTTTCTGCCCTTGATGTCAAGAACTTGTCTACCTCTACAAGCTATTTCTTTCAATCAGTTATTTTCAAAATAAGCAAGAAATGTACCAATATTTTAATTTTAAAAATGGCGGTAGGGCTCAAAAAGTCTCAGTGTCAGCCAAATTCACAAATTAGGATAGTCACAGTGTTAGAATTTGAGCCATGTTTTTCTTACTCTAAAATTCATGATCTTTCTATTACATCATAAAGCCTTTTATTTGCCATGGACCACTTAAAATTTTGTAGGACTCAAGGATTTGGGTTATCAAGTCAATTGACCTACTCTGAAGATCTGGTGGGTTAAGACTCAAGCAGGCATTTCCCATGAAATAATGTTAGAAACTCACTGTAGATGTATGATATGTGTATGGTTTTTAAAAGCAAAAAGCATTGCAAGTTTATATTTGAAAAAGAAGAGACATGTGACCTGAAAAATACAAATTACAGAAAACAAAGTTTAACGAAAGACTCCTCATGATGACAATAAGCTGAAGATAAACTCTTGAGGAATATACCAGAAAATCTAGCTACTTGGGTGAAGTTCCAAGATCATCAAATTTATCCAAAGGAGCACTGTCCTATGGGATGTTTACTACTAGGGACAGTCTTATATGTCCACTGGGTTGAACATTCCTGTGTCATTCCTCTAATTATCTCTAGAGATCTCAATCTGACTCTGGCCAGCAATGTAAAAATTATATAAAAGATTCTACTGACACTGAGATGACTTCTAAATTATGCTCCTGAAAATTTTTTTTTGGCAAAAAGATAATCAAGCTGCATCAGCTCTGTGAAGGTGCAACAAACTGTTAAACCTATTGCTCATTCTTTCCTTTGTGGACAGCCAGCCATTGACAAGATTCAATGTGAAAGTTGAGCAACAAATGTCACATGGTGCCTGCTCAAAAACCTCAGATATTCTAGATTTCAGTTGTTTAACTGGCACAAAGAGCTTAGACATTCCATCAGATCATGGTTGTACTTTATAGTATTTACAGCTTTGTATACCACCCTAACTGCCACTTGGATTCAATATCTTAAAAACTACAAAGTCTACTAGATAATGAAGAAAGTTGTGAGTAATTTTTAGAAAGGATCCTTTCTCCAACTTATCAGTTGTTTCTTGCTTAACTTCTTCATAATTTTCCTCCTTCTCTTGGCGTAACCACCTTCATTGTGAGATTCTTATCAGATTTCTGTGCTCTGAATAACTGTGTGAGACTGGATTCTCTGGTCTGACACTACAGATATATCTGGTTCATTTTCATTCATTCAACACACTTTTGATGAGTGTCAAGACCCATGTGGACCACAGGAAATATAGAGATAAATGCAAGCACTACTTTCTGAAAAAGGTGGCTCCACAGCTGTCTTGAAGGAGGATGTGAGAACAGCTACTATGCTTCTTTCCTTCAGTGTCCTCGTTCATATAAATGTGGGCCCAGACTAGATAACTCTTAAATTTCTTTGCCAACTGAGAAATATTTAAAGGCAGTAACTGAAAATAGGGGGAAAAAAGACTTAAGATAGTGGTAGTTTTTATGGTTACTAAGGGTATTGTATTTTTAAGTTCCTTTTTATCCCTTAAATCTTGTTCTGTTAGATGAGCAACGTACTAGAACTCAAAGACCTGGCCCCTGACCCTGGCTCTGCACCTTCCTGGAAAAGGATGCTACCCAGAGAAAACACAGGAATGCTATCCTCACAGGGCAGGTCTCTTCAGCTCCCTATCTTCTCTTTCCAGGGCACCGTGGGAACAGGAGTAGTACTAACAGAAAGGTTTACATTTCAGCAATGCTCATGAGTGACTAGGTCTCCTCCTCCTGTATCCCCTTCCATGGCCATCCTCAGGAAGTCTTCAATAGGCCACCTTTCTAGCTTCCTCAAAAGTCCCGAACCCCTGCCTCTGCAGCCAGGGAAGGGGGAGAATCTGAAGCCTCAGATCTTTGTGAGGCCCATAGATCTCACACTTCCTTCTCAGAAGAGGAAAAGTCAGCCAAAGGATGTACCTCCATTGTTTCTCCTTCCTATGGGCTGGGTTGTTCCAGGAAGGATGTGTACTTCCCTTTGAAGTTTTAATTTATTATTATTTTTAAAAATGAGAAATGATCAGAGACCTCGGAATCCCATTGGGTCCAAAAACATAATACTATAAACTTGTGTCTCTCCAACTATCTTATAAGCCCCTTCACGACATGAACCATCCCTCACACCAGCCTCACACAGAACAAATGAGCAGGACATAATGACTGGAAAACCAAACCTTCAGAGTGGAATTTACATTTTCCTAAGAATTATCTGCTTTCCCTGTGCCACACATAGTGTGGATCAAAGTGTCAAGCCCAAGAACATGAAGTTCATATCCCCCTTTAAGAAAGAATGGCTTGAGTGGGAGTGGTTGCTCACTCCTATAATCCCAGCACTTTGGGAGACTGAGGTGAGAGGATTGCCTGAGCCCACAGGTTCGAGACCACCCTCGGCAACTTGGCAAGACCTCATCTCTACAATAAATAAAAAAAAATTAGCAAGGAGTGGTGGAGAGTGCCTGTAGTTCCAACTACTTGGAAGGCTAAGGCTAAAGGATCACCAGAATCCAGCAGGTAGAGGCTGCGGTGGCCATGAGCATACAACTGCACTCCAGTCAGGGCAACGCAGTGAGACTCCAACTCAAAAACAAAACAAAACAAAACAAACAAACAAACAAAAATAGCTTGAATGTGACTACTTAGCAGCCTCCAGTAGCTAACTCTTTTAGGTCTATCTCAGCTTTGGAACTGAGGTTATATTCTTTTCAGAGGAACCCCGCCAATGACTAAGCTATATGATGGTACAAAGACCTAGCCTCTGCGGGGTACAGTGACTCAAGCCTGTAATACCAGCACTTTGGGAGGTTGAGACAAGAGGTTTGCCTGAACTCAGGGGTTCGAGACCAGCCTGGGCAAGTTGGTGAGACCTCGTCTCTACAACAAATCAATAATAATAATAATAATAAACCAGGCATGATAGCACATGACTGTAGTTCCAGCTACTTGGAAGGCTGAGGAGGAAGAATCCCTAAGCCCAGCAGGTTGAGGCTATAGCGGCTGTGAGTGTGCCACTGCACTCCAGCCTGTATGACAGAGTGAGACTACGACTCAAAAAAAACCCCAAAAAACAAAGACCTAGCCTCTAATGGACAATATTTACTATGGTGCTTCCTCTTGAACTGACAGAGACTTTGCATTCTCCATATTAATATCCGATGACTACTTCTGCCCATCCTTGCTTCTGCTGATTTTCTTTCACAGGTATTTTTCCCCAATAGACTACCTACACATATGATTTCAACTTAACTTCTGCTTGAAGAAGACCCAACTGACACAGTGAAACCAGAAGTGGGGTATACCAGATCTAAGAGAGGAAGTCATAAGATAGGATTTGGGGTCTGAATGACTCACCATTATGGGCAAAGAGGACTCCACACCAGATGGTATGTGGGGCACAGATAATTCCTAGTACAAAGTGGTTGCTAATACTTCTGGCAAAGAGATATGCCCTGGCCAACATATTAATTTAAACATTTTTAAAGTATGGAAAAACAATGCATAGAAAGGCAATGGGACTGCATTGCAGTACCAAGAGATAGTGAAAAGTTGAGGGCAGTTAACAAAGTATAAACTTAAGAAGGCCTCCTGGGTAGTTTACAAAAATTTCTTATCTGGCTTAGTGAGTGTCTTAGCCCATTCAGGGTACTATAATAAAAAATACCTTAAGCTGGGTGACTTATAAACAACAGAAATATGTTCTCTATTTTTTTTTTTTTTTTTGGAGTTGGAGTCTCACTGTGTCACCAGTCTGGAGTACAGTGGCATGCTCATGACTACCGCAGACTTGAACTTCTGGGCTCAGGTGATTCTTCCACTTCAGCCTTCCGAGTAGTTGGAACCATAGGCACACACCACCACACCCGGCTAATTTTTTGATTTGTTGTAGATACAAGGTCTTGCCAAATGCCCAGGCTGGTCTTAAACCCCTGGACTTGGGCAATCATCTCTCCTTGGCCCCCCAAAGTGCTGGTATGACAGGCATGAGCCACCGCACCTGGCTTAAACATCAGAAATATATTTTCACAGTTCTGGATACTAGAAGTCCAAAATCATAGTTCCAGTATAATAAGGTTCTGGTGAGGGCTCCTTTCTGGTTTCTAGATGGCTGGCGTAGTATGTTCTTACATGAGGAAAAGAGGACACAGTAGCTTTCTGCCCTTTTATTATACAGGTACTAATCTGATTCATGAGGGCTCTACTCCCATGACCTAATCACAATCCAAAAGCCTCACCTCTTAATACCATCACCTTGGGAGGTAATACTTCAACATATATATTTTGAGGTGACATAAGTATTTAATCTTTTGCGGTAGAAAAGCACAAGGAAAGACAGCATGCTGGAGTGGATGCATCATGTGAGGCCAGAAGATTCACCATAACTTTATAATTCATGGACTCAAAGAGTCCATAAAGACCATCCAGAGAGTACTGATGATAAAGCTATCTGGGACTCAAATGTGTTGGTGACTGGCACCACCAAGATCAATGGTAGCACTCTTCTAGAGGCCATAGCTGAGAACAAGAAGCTGTTACAGAGTTGTTTGCAAATGGTTATAGGCACCTGAAGCAATAGAGGTAAGGTGTTGAGAACAAATCACTAAAACTCAAGTGGCCTCAATTACTATGCTGTCAGAGAGACATTAATAAAGTTAAAAGAGTTAAAAATAAAGTTAAAAGAAGAACAAAATGTACCCTATCAGATACAATGTTCACTGGTGGGGGTGGCAGATACAATTTAAGCTCAACCTTCTTTATCACTATATGATGCATACATGTAACCAAAAACCATTTGTACTCCTTAAAGCTACTGAAATAAAAAATACATATACAAATAAAAAATAAAAGTTAATGAAGTAAAAAGGATGAACAGGAGAGACTGAGGGTAGTAGAATCACTCCAATATAATGTCATAAAATTTTACCCAGTTTCCAGATTTGAATAAGTTTATAAGACATAGATTCATTACCATTAAAGATAGCTGGATATTTATAGAAAGGTCCTTGAACACCACAAGTGTATATTGTAATGATTCCCCAGTCTTTTTCCAAATGAAACTATTAACATTTATTTGGGGGACTGTATCTAAACATTTCAAGGACCACTGGACACAAGGCAGGATTGACATTGGTACTCAGAAATCCAAAGTGTCATCATGGCTCCCAATTAAGGTGGACTAAGGAATAGTGAGTCACTGTCAAGGCCCAACTCAAATTGGTTCCACAGACATACTGGATGATCATTTTTCCATTATCAACATGTGTAATTGGATTTGACATACTTAGCAGTTGTAATAACCCCCACATTGGATCCTTGACCTGTGGCCAGCATAGTAGAGGAGGCCAAATAAAAGACTTAAAATTGATTACCCTCCTACTCCTCCCCAAGTCAAAAAAGTAAATAAAAAACAATATTGTATCCTCAGGCAAATGATGGTAACTAACATCACTCCAAATACTGAAGAAGGATGGAGTGATGGTCTCTGTCACATTTCCATTTAATACAGTAACTTGCTTCCTACAGAAATGATGTGGATTCTGGAGAATGCCTGCAGATGACTACAAGGTCAACTAACCATTAGCATCAATCAAAGATGCTTTGCCAGATGTGGTATTATTGCTAAAGCAGATTAAAATGGCTTTAGGTACATGGTGTGAGACCGTTGATTTGGTAAATGCATCTTTAAAAAATCCAAGTCACAAAAAAGATACAAAGCCAATTTGCATTGACATGGAATGGATGACTATATAAATCAACTAGTTTTCCCAGGACTGTTTCAACACTACTGCTTTCTTTCACAATGCAGTATGGATAGATATCTGAACACCTCACAGAGCATCACATTATTCCATTACATTGACAACATTCTAATCAAGAAGGATGAGCAAGAATTGACTAGCTTTATCAAGATGCCCATTATTGAGAGGATGAAAGATACACCTTCAAAATATTCAGAGACGTGCCACTTCACCAAAGTTTTAAAGATGGTCAGATATTATCTTTAAAGTAAAATATAAATGGTTGCATTTCATCTCCTACTTCAGAAGGCAGCACAATGAGTACTACATCTCTTTGGGTACACAAAGAAATAAAAATTGGTAATGGCATAGGTAAATATGAAGATGTTTGTTTATATTATTTTAAATGCATTAAAATAATATATGGTTTTAAATAAAAACAATAGCAATTGTATTGTGGGTTTTATAGCCTAAATAAATAAATGTATGACAGAAAGCACAAGAGGTACGTGAAAACTATTATAAATTTACTGTTACAAGGTTCTTATACAATATGTAAAGTGGCATAATAGCACTTGAATATAGACTGTTTTAAGTAAAGGATATATACTGTAAGCCCTAAACCAACCACTGAAATAACAAAACACAGTTATAACTAATAAGCCGACAAAGGAGAGAAAATAGTATTTTTTAAAATAATCAAAAAAACGTAAAAGACAGAAAAAGGGAAATAAAAGAGGAGATGGGACAAATAGTAGACAAATAGCAAGTTAGTTGATTCAAGCCCAGTCATACCATTATTCACACTACATGTTAATAAAAGGCAGAGATTGCCAGATTGAATTTTAAAAAACAAGAGTAAACTATAAGATGCTTATGAGAAAACCACTGTAAGTATGAATATGTAAATAGGTTAAAAATAAATGAATGGAAAAAAGATATATCATCATGACACTAGCCAAAAGAAAGCTAGAGGGGCTATCCTGATATCAAACAATGGAAATTTCATGTAAAAGACTATTATCAAAATTCAAGGAGGTCATTTCATAATTATAAAGAGGGGTCAATTCATTAAAATATTAAGAATACTAAACATTTTTGTACCTAATAACAGAGTCACAGAATACATGTAGCAAAAACTGATAGAACTTCAAAGAGAAATAGAAAAACCAATAACTATAGTCTGAGATTTTAATATTTCATTTCTCAATAATTGACAGAACAAGTAGACTGAAATTTAGAAAATACGTAAGTGGTATCTGCTCTCACTATGCCTGTTGAACATTGTTCTTGCAGTATGAGACAATGCAAAAGGGGAAAAAGAGAGAGAGAGACAGAGACAGAGAGCGAGACAGAGAGAGAGAGAGAGAAAGAAAGGAAGGAAGGAAGGAAGGAAGGAAGGAAGGAAGGAAGGAAGAAAGAAAGAAAGAAAGAAAGAAAGAAAGAAAGAAAGAAAGAAAGAAAGAAAGAAAGCCGGGCTCAGAGGCTCAGCCTGTAATCCCGCGCTTTGGGAGGCCGAGGTGAGTGAATTGCCTGAGTCCGCGGGTTCGAGACCCACCTGGGCAACTTGGCGAGACCTCATCTCTATAATAAATGAAAAAAATATATTAGCCGGGTATGGTAGCGTGCGCCTGTATTTCCAGATACTTGGAAGGGTGAGGCGGAAGGATTGCCGGAGCCCAGCAAGTCGAGACTGCAGTGGCCGGACTGCACTCCAGTCTGGGCAACAGAGTGAGACTCCAACTCAAAAAAAAAAAAGACAAAGAAAAAAAAGAAAGAAAGAAACAAAAGGTATCCAGATTTGAAGAAGTAAAATTGTCCATTTACAGACAACACGATCATCTGTGTAGAAAACCATATGGAATCTCCAAAAAGCTACCAGTAAGTTTGGCAAAACTGTAGAATACAGGATCAAATACAAAATGTAATAGTCTCATGGGTGTATACATACGCCAAACTTATTAAATTGTATACTTTTAAGAATGTGCAGTTTATTGTATCCCAATGATACCCAATAAATCTATTTTAAAAAGGCATTAAGGAGAGAAAGAAAGAGAGAGAAAGAGAAGACTGGCAGAATTGTGGAATGTTTTTAGACTCATACAACTACAAAAGTGAGGTATTCCAAGAACTCAGCTGAAGATTGAATGAATACAGCAGAGTAGGCGATGACTGAAGTTCAAGGATGCACACAATACACCTGTTTGTCTATAAAAAGGGACAGTTGTGGTATGAAAATTGAGAAAAACCAGTAGTAATTAACAGTAGAGTCACATACGTTCTTGGGAGAAGGTAAGAGGAAGAGTACAAGAGTGTTTTTTGTCGGAAGCAAGAGGTGAGCTCATGAGGTACAGAAAATACATCCTTATAAATGCACTAACTTGTGCTCTCTGCATTTTTGGATGTGATGCATACCTGGAAGATTGAGGTGTAACCACATTTGCATAGGGTCTTCTGCTTTACCTGCCAATACCATTTTCTGTAAATACTATCTTACCAAAAAATGAAGATGTTTACTTTTCTCATGGCCTGTGTCTTCTGGGCTGATTTTCGGTTTTCGGGGTTTTTTTTTTTTTGAGTTGGAGTCTCACTCAGTCGCCCAGACTGGAGTGCAGTGGCCGCTCCTGGCCACTGCAGCCTCAACCTGCTGGGCTCCAGCGATCCTTCCGCCTCAGCCTTCCAAGTAGCTGGAACTACAGGCGTGCGCTACCACACCCAGCTAATTTTTTGACTTATTGTAGAGATGAGGTCTCGCCAAGTTGCCCAGGCGGGTCTCGAACCCGTGGGCTCAGGCAATTCACTCACCTCAGCCTCTCAAAGTGCTGGGATTACAGGCCGAGCCACCGAGCCCGGTCTTGGGCTGATTTTCAAGCAAATGTGGCAGTCTGAAAATGTTCTCCTTGCTTTCCATTACTACACGGAAGCACTACACTAGCCAATGCTACCTTACTTGTAAATACTATAATTAGTATAAAATACTATTTTTGTTTTGTTTTTCTTTGTATCTCTAGTGTTCAGTAATATTCCAGAGTCATAGAAGAACCCCAGATGTATTCGTTTCTAGGGTATCACAAATTAGGATAGCTATATAACATAAATTTATCCACTTGCCGTTTTGGAGGCTAAAAGTTTGAAAGCAAAATATTGGTAGGGTTGTGCTCCCTCCAAAGCCTCTAAGAAAGAATTCTTTGTGTCTTTCAGTTTCTAGTAGTCCTGGGTCTTCCTCAGCTTGTGACACCATCACTCCAATCTCTGCTACTATCTTCACATGACTGTCTTCCTGCTGGATGCATCCATATTTCTCTCCCTCTTCTTATAAGGACACCAGTCATACTGGATTAAAACCCACACTAATTAATTATGACCTCACCCTAACTTGATCATATCTGCAAAGACCCTATTTTCAAATTAGTTTATATTTATGGACACCAGGGTTAGGACTTAAGCATATTTTTTGGTAGACACACTCCAACCCATAGTACCAGGAGATACTATGAGACAATTAAATAATAAATTGAAAAGAAAAAGATGAAAGGTATTCTACTTTTCCTCTGTCTATATGCGGATAAAAGTGCCTAGAATACTAGATGAATGAAGAAGTGCTGGGACAATTTTTTGGAGGTTCTTGCAGGTACAGTCTGGACTGGAGGGGGCTGTGAGATTAAAGTCAGGGATAACACAGTTGAGGAAGCTTAACTTGATGGACCAGGCTACTTTCTTTGGGGGCCTTCCTTCATGTGAGTCTTCAGGGCCTGGATTCTTGGATCAGGATCTATGCAGGGACCTGAGTCCACTGGTGTAGCATTGCACCTTGGAATGGAGAATCCTGGGGGCAATCCTCCGTGCTGCTGACTCGCCTCCAGTTGAGTCCTATTTTGCCTTCACCCTTGAATCTCACCTAGATTTAATACCTAAAAGCTGCAGTCTTGCTGAGGCCATCTGTCCTTGTAGAAGCATTTGCAGACCACTTTACAGTTTGTGCAGCATGGCAACTTCCAAGAAATCAGTTGTCTTCACAATAGCCCTTTGTTTCTATTTCACATATAAGAAAATGGAGATTCGTTTTCTTGTGAAGTCACTTGCTGGGGATCACATAGTAAATAAGCAGCAGAACAAGAATGGAGCCAAGATCTTCCAATTCCAAATTCTGTACTCTTTTCATTGTATCTAGATGTTTGCTGTGCAGTAAATGTGCAAGGCCCTCAAAATTCATATGTTGAATCTTCAAGGTGATGAAATTTGAGGTAGGGTCTTGGAGGTAATTAAGTAAAGAAGATGGAGTCCTCATGAATGGGATTAATGCTCCTATGAGAAGAGACAGGAGAGAGAGAGTGCTCTCCCCTCCCCTCTCTTCCCCAGGCCCCTCCTCCTCCCCCACAGTGTGAAGACACAGCTGTCTACAAACCAGGAAGTGGACCCTCACCACATGCTGAATCTACCCGCATTCTGATCTTGGACTTCTCAGGCTCCAGAACTGTGAGAAATAAACGTCTGTTGTTTAAGTCATCCAGTCTATGATATTTTGTTATAGCAGTCTAAGCAGACCAAGATAATTCTCATGTTTTTAAAACGTTAACAGTCTGGCTGAAGAGACATTTCTCTTTGGGGAAGGAATAAGTTTTAGGTGTTCAAAGGCTTTTGTCCAAATGTGGTTGAATTGCGATTAAGTTCAAGGAAAGGTGAAAAATTCATTTAGCCTCAATGATATTCTCAATTCCTCTCCATTCCCTTGAGTCTGAGAACCACAGAAAGCATTCTCCGAATGGGTGTGAGAGAGGAAAGGAGGAGCTCTGGCATTATTTCCCATGTTTTAGTATTTAGATCTCTGTGCTTAGAGTCTTCAGTGTGGAATGGTTTTGGAAAGTGTGATACCCAGGTTCTGTTGAAGAAAATCCAAAATCTGTAAAATAGTTAAAGGTATTTATCCTGAGTCAAATGTGAATGACCTTGGCCTGTGACACTGTCCCAAGAGATCCTGAGAACATGTGGCTGAGTTTCAGCTTGGTTTTATATATTTTGGGGAGACAGAAGTTTACAGCCAAGTACATAATTCAATACATGTGAAGTTTACGTTGGTAGGACTGGGAAAGATGGAGGAACATCTTGAAGTGGGGCTTATAAATCGAAGGTGGATTCAAAGATTTTCTGATTGGCTATTGGTGAAAAGAGTTCAATCTAAAGAATTTGAAGTCAGTAGAAAGAAATACTTGAGTTTGTGGAAGCCAAGGTTCTTGTTATGTAGATAAAGTCTCTAAGTAGCAGACTTCAGAGAGGGAGGTGTCAGACTCTTCCTAAGGAAGGAAATTCTCTACAGATGCAAATATCCTCAAGAGGCAGCTTGCTGGACCTTTCCAATATAAGTCAAATACATATATTTTTGGGTAAAATATTCTTTATTTCCTTTAGGGCCTGCTGTCATATGATGCTACACCAGAGTCAGGTTGAAATTGGGTATCTTGTTGCCACAAAACCTGTTTAGTCAGTCTTATGATCTCTATTTTAATTTTATTGCTAGTCAGTTATGCCTAAAACTCCACAAGGGAGAGATATAATGAGATATATCTGTCTTCTTTTGTGTTTGTAGCCTGGGATTTTTCAGATTTTTCTTAGTCCAGAGTGGAGTTCATTCAGTTGGCTGGAGGGCTAGAATTTTATTTTTAGTTTACAGTTCAAATACCGGATTCACCATTTATTTTCTGTGACCTTCTTCAATTTCTTTAACCTCTCTAAGGCTCACCTTACTTATTTGTAAAACTTGCTACCTACCTTGAAAGGCTGATGTTCGGTTCTATTTCAACCTTCTCTTCATTTATTAGGACAGATCTTTGTTTCAGGGTATGGTTTTCTGCAGTGAGGCCTATGTGTATATGCCTGAGGATTCAATTATACATAAATGACACAAACTTGACAAGGGCCATTCATGGACTGAGTGAGCAGCTCCAAAGCTGAATTTCTTGACTCTTGTTTGCAGTTGAATCACTGGATAATTATCCAACTTGTATACATGCGAGCATCCAAAAGGCATAGGTGATAAATTAGAATACTTTAAGACATTTGATGTTTAATGGATAATTCATCATGCCTCCAGTTTTCTTATATGTATAATATTATTTAATTTTGTTAAAATCATATATATTTATATTTTAAGCCATATTTATCTGTTTTTTGGAGAACCAAATATCAACTTGTGTGTTACTATCTTTGAGTGGTGAAATTATTATGTGTGTGTGTGTGTGTGTGTGTGTGTGTGTATACTTTGAGCCTCCAGTCCATACTTTTTTAACTACCCCCCAGTACTTTCTGAGTTTCCTCTCTCTGGATCTTAATTGCCTTATCAAAGAAGTTAAGAAGAGTTAGACTTGACCAATGACTTTTGAAC
The DNA here is from genome assembly GCF_000164805.1 of Carlito syrichta. Taxonomy (NCBI): domain Eukaryota; kingdom Metazoa; phylum Chordata; class Mammalia; order Primates; family Tarsiidae; genus Carlito; species Carlito syrichta. The sequence continues at coordinate 103,731 of NW_007250348.1, forward strand.
TTATTACCTCAGTCCGTACAGGCTGTTATAACAAAGTAACTTAGGATATGATTAATAAGTAATGGGAATTTATTTCTCACAGTTCTGGAGGCTGTGAAGTTCAAGATCAAGGTGATGTCAGATTCATTGTCTAGTGATAGCTGCTTTCTGTTTAAAGATGGCACCTCTTGCTCTGTCCTTGATTCTGGAAGAGGTAAGGCAGTTCCCTTCAACTTCTTTTATAAGGGCACCAATTCCATTCATGAGGACAGAGCTCTCGTGACTTAATTGTTTCCCAAAAGGTGCTACCTTTTAGTACTATCACATTGGATATTAGGTTCTAGCATATAAAATGTGAAGGGAGGCAAACATTCAGACCATAGCACATATATAGAAGCAGAGACTTTCACTTTCTTCCCTGTAAGTCTACATAGAAACTACGTATGTAAAACTGATTAAAGTGGTGCTGCCTTGGTTGCGACAGGAGAGGCTCCCTCTTACCTCTTCCCCATGACTCCTAATAGATCCTTCACTCAAGTACCACTGCCCTGTCAAAAGAACTTTGTCCTGTATCATCTTGGCTGATAATGGTAACAGTCACTATTCCAGCCTCCCACAGTCTAAGCCCTTTACATACCTTAACTCAGTCAACCCTTGCAATACCCTTGGTTCTTATAAAAGTTAAATAATTTGCCCAATCACAGTTAATTTGAGCACAGAAACTTCAGAGCCCAGACCTGCTACCTCCCCGCACCTCTGCCCTCACTCCCTCACTCCCTCCCAACAGCCCAGGCTTCTTGATCAGACCCAGTCCAGATTGACAGAAGCAAGATAAAGTATCTATTCCCAGAAAGATTAGAAAATAAAACATTTCTACTGGTTAAGTCTTCAGACATTGCGGGAGGGGCGTTGCTTGCTGAGTCTGGGTTCCCACCAAGGTGGAAGCTCATTATGTAGCAGCCTGTAGTGTATGTGCCAACACCTCCCGCCCCCAGCAATCACACAGGCAAAGGTTTGATGGAGCACAATTCAAACAGGCATTCATTAGGCACCAGGCCCATGTCTGCTTAATCACAGGCAGAGAAAGAGCAAAGAAATTGGATCAGCCTATATGTACCCTAGTAAAAAACAATGGTAGGCTTCCAATACTTGCAAAGTCTGTTTTCTAATGATGTGCATCTTAGAAACTTGGGGTTGAAAGGAAATTTAGCATATAGACCCCCCTCCCCCGCACAAATCATATATCAGTGAAGTTATTTACTGAACGCTTCCCATGTACCAGGCACTGGGTCAGGTGCCAGCCTCTGGGTCAGGTGCTGAGGATAGGGATGTCTCTGAAAAATAAGCACTCTGTGGATTTAGAAACCTGTTCCAATTGGCTAGAAAACCTCTGCTTCAAACACGTCCTTCCATAAACCACAAATTCCAGTCTTTACAAGATCTTTGATGAGCCCCATCCATGGCTTGGCATTAATGATATTAACTTGGGCAAGTCTCTAAATAGCTCTCACACACAATTCCCTGCATAAAGTGCTACTGCTATTTCTCTTATCTCGTTATCTGAATCTTTTTCTTTCTGGGCTCTGATTCAGGCGCCACCCCTTCCAGGACACATCCTGACAGACCTAGGTAGGAGGGGTGCCTATCCTATAGGCTTCCATGCATCCTGGGTGTGTTTATGCTACTACTGGCTTCTACTCACTGCAATTCTGTTTCCATGTCGAGATGACAAAGGTGCATACTAAATGTTTCAGGAGGGAATTGAGCATGTCTGAGCTGTGATTACTTTTGTGAAATGAGATGCACTAGGAATGGGATCCCTGGTAGAGCCTACCTAGCTAAGATATTCATTGGATCTCAGATCAAAGGGTTGCTGGGCAGGAAAGACATTAGTTTCCGGGAGTTGGGTGATGTATTTGGAGGCTTTCAGTCAGGTTTGCAGCACATACTGCTTTTCCCAGAGAACCTGAATAGAAGCTTGGATTATTTGCACCCTAGATAAACCTGGTTACTCAGAGCTATTATTACACTCTCCCCGAGAACCTCTGGACTTCAACATCATGGAAAGGGTAAACAAATTTTGGGACTAAACAGCTTAGGTGCCAGTCCTGGGTCTATCATTTACAGGTTGTTTATCCTTGGACAAGTATGTACCTTTTGGGGCTTATTTCCTAATCTGTGATAGGAATGTGATTCATAGCACCTACAGTTATGTGATGATTAATTCAGTGTGAGTTATGATATCTAGATTGGCCAGCATGTGCCCCCATAGAATGACATGGAGCTTCTGCATCCGATAAGCAGTAGTGGTTCACTCTGAAAGAGCGAATACCTGTGAAAAGCTGTGACTTCCTGGTTGGTGTGTGCTGGCCACAAATCACAGGTGGCAGAAAATCATCATTTTTCCAGACTCCAGAATTTTAGTTAAATACGCACAATTTTATTGATTGAAGAGATTAGGACAAAAACATTAAACCAAATACAGGACAAAGCACCAGAGGCCATAGATCCCCACCATGCATGTCACCAATCTCTCCTCCTCACAAGGTACTTAAAAAATAGGGGAGAGGAAAGAAAAAAAAGGTCCTTCTTGACACAGCACCATCTTCAGAATGTAAAAAAAAAAACTTCTCTTCTTTAAATCTTCCATTAGCAAAATAGAATCAAGGGCAAATCCATGGCCGCCTTGTCTCCTGATTATGAAGGGTGAAGCCGCCCTCCTGGGAATGGGGGGACAGAGCTCCTGCTAAGCAGGCATAAAGCATCCAAGAGTCTGCACACACATGCCACAGACTATAATGAAGCACAGATTCAAGTAACATTTACATACTAGAGTCCACGTGTTACCTACCCAAAAAACATGACCATTTCACAAAACATATACAGGCAGTCAAATCCAAACAAGTGAGGTACTGGGAACACAAATATTTATGCCAAAAGAGTTCTGTATCATACAGCAATAGAAAAGCTATAATAAAAAACATTTTGCCACTCGAAATCAAATCAAGCTATCTAGAAAAGCCAAATAAAAGGTTATTTCAGGGACAGAAATACTCAAACAAGGAAAAAAATTATAAATGTTAACTACAGCATGTAACATGTCATCCCAAGTCAACCCGTAATTGAAGTACTGGCTTAATACATCACAATGTGACATTTTCCTTAATAAATAGAAGAGTTTTTGAAAATACAAAGGTGCGTATTGGGATAGAGAGCTGTTTTATTTATATCATCCTCGCTTTCAGCTTATTATCCTTCCCACTTGTCTCTACTGAGGGTTTTTGTCCAAACCAGAGGGCCTTCCAAGTCAAAAGGATCATTCTTTGTAAAGAAAACTAAATAGCTGCCCTGTATTTTATACATGTGGGACAACCTGCTTTGTTTCACTAGTTTCTAATAAAACAAAGAAAAATGTTTAGTTGAGATCAGAGCGCTGCAAAAGCATCAGACTCCAGGAGCTTGCTGATATCTCAGGCCATTGCTATCATCTCAGCAAAGAGGAATGCCTGTAACACAAACCCTCAACGTTCCAAGGAAACAAATTAAAAAGGAGTTGGATGTCTTGCTCCCTTTCTTCTTCCCTTTCCCTTCCCCCTTTGAACTATGATAACAGTAATGCATCTGGAAGTTTGACTTCTAATAGCTTCCTGCCACAAACCAATTGTCACAAAACAGAATAGCTTGTTAAAGGACAGATTTTTTTCCCCTTCAGGGAGCAAAGCATTAACATGTCATTTCCTGACCAGGATATTAAATAGTTTATTTAGAAGAAATGAGTTGAAGAGAGTGATTAAGAGACACAAACTGGACTTTTGTTTTCTTCTAGTTTAGCACCCAGGTTTCATGTCAGTCTGTGTGCACCGAATTTTTTTTAAGTGAACCCCATTAATTATCAGATAGGTGGTTGGCTTGTTTAAAAAAAAAAAAAAATTCCTCGGCCAATTGTTCCTTCCCTGAATCATAATAAGAAGTTAAATGCTAACAGTGCGATGCCAAGATGTGTGTTTGAGGCAGAGAGTTTTGATTCTGTCAGGATCTGCAACTATTTTGGAACAAAATGAAAAGTGGGATTAGGCGGAAGTGGCCCGAGGTGCAAGGGGTAGTCTCCCAGGCTGTGTCAGGGAAGACAAGCTCCAGGGGGCTCCCGTCCATCTGACCCCAACCCCCATCCCACGTATCTTGCCCCCCACCCACGCTACATGTACAGTCAGCTCCTTGAAGGATTTCCTTTTCTGAACCCAGAAACTTAAGAGTGTGAGTGTCTCTCTTGCTACCAAGCCAGGCGGTACATGCTCCCTGGAAGAAATCCTTTCCGCTGCCCTCTCTCGCTCCTGGTACCTGCAAAGTCTCTGTGGGCTGTGAGCTCAGTTAAAGAAAGGGTCCAAATTCTCTTCCATGTTGACGTCCGGCACCAGCTGGTCAGACACTTCCTTAGCACCATATCCTGAATTCGAGACGCTAAAATCTGTAGAAAACCAAGGATGGTCCAGAATTTCCTGCGAGGTCAGCCGCTCTGAGGGCTCCCGTCGCAGAATGCTTCGGATGAGGCACTTGGCCTTGGGTGACAGAGTCTCTGGAATGTTGAACTGGCCACGCCGAATCTTGCTGAAGAGGGAGCTGGGCTCAATGTCATGGAAAGGGTACCGCCCCACCAACATGGTGTACAGCATCACCCCCAGGCTCCACACGTCGGCTGCTTTGCCTGAGTAGCTGCCACTGGTGTTCAAGATCTCCGGGCTTACGTAAGCCGGGCAGCCATGTTTGTCGGAAAGGGAATCATCGTCTCCCCGCAGGATGTAGGCATCTTCCAGGCTTTCCAGCTTGACTCGAGTTCTGCAAGAAAGGAAGCAAAACATAAGCTCCAGAGGGCGCTATGGGACACACTGTTGCCATCATAATATTGCCCCTGTGACAATGTTTCTAAAGAGTCCCTTCTTATTCATTACTTCATTCATCTGACTGACCAAACATTACTCACTCACTCCTTCACTCATTCATTCATTCATTCATCTGACAGGCCAAACATTACTGACTGAGCGCCTTCCAGTTGCCAGACACTATTCCAGGGCTAGTGACACATGGGTGATAAGACTGACAAGGTCTTTCCATGAAGTTTATGATCTATTGGGAAACTCAAACCTCTAGTAAATAAACAAGCCATAAATAACATTATTAACACCCCAGTGATAAGGGGACAAGAGATCAGGTAATTTTCTCCAAGTCACATTTGCATAAGCAAAAGGCTTCAAAGGATCTGAACTAAGATCTAACCAACTGGGATGCACCCAAAAGCTCTGCCTACAATTTTCGGCAAACTTCTAACATGATAAAACACTGTCTGCAAAGACATTTCACATTACTTAGTTGCATTCTGGCCTCAAAACAGTCCTTTTTGTTCACTTGTAGGATTTTACTATCCCATTTTACAGATTAGAATATCGAGTCAAAGAGTATGAGTAACTTGCCCAAATCTTTTATGTGGGAAATGGAGAATACTTGACCCCGTATCTTCCTAAGTTGATGCTGTTGCTCTTTCTGCTATGTGAGCTACCTGTTTAGGTCACAGGCAGGAAGCAGGGAGTGTTCCACCCAAGATCCTTCTCAAACTGTTCACCCTGCCATCAATTTCCCCTCCACCATTTAAGGACTATCGTGCTTGCTGATGGGAATGTAGGGCTCTTCTGGCCATGTTAGGGAAAAGGAGGTGGAGAAATGCCACATTAAATCCTGAATCCCTGGAACCCGGCACTCATCCTTATACAGTAAGGCTCGATGTCATCATCAGGTATGAAATAAATGTAGTGCTCAGTAAATACTTCTGGAAGTGAGTTGCATTCTTATCATTAATGGTACCTCATTTGCTGTGCAGAGGGATTTGGAGCTGTAATTGGCCTCTGCCCAGCACACCAAGCTCCTAACCCAGCCTCCTCTCCTGAAGTGTCTGTTGAGATTCCTGTTTTTCTGCCCTACTGTTCACTAAGTGAAAAGTTAGGAATTACTACATTCCAGTGCTTGAAACTAAAATCCTCCTCCTACTCTCCTGGTCAGAGCACTGCCCTACAGAGTTCTAGTGGTTCTCAGGCCCCATAAACTCAGTTAATCCACTCCGTCATCATACCCACTAAGGCCTGCAGTGAAGGTGAGGAAGAACAGGGAGGAGCTGGAGTTAGGATTAAGGCAGCATCTTCAAGGGCCATATCAGTCACATCACAAGTTTCTTTCATCTCCAAAGGGCACATCCAAGCATCTACCCTGTTTGCCCTGAAGTGTTATGAAGCTCAAAAGAGCAGAGAATAAGAAAGTGCTTGGAAAAACCACAATGGTGTCATAAGTCAGAGCTTGTGACTCAAGTCCACCTCCTGCTGTTTCTCTTCCTCCCTCTGGCTACAGGTCTTCACCTTTTGGGGTGATCACCACAGCCACTAAAAGTCGCAGAAAGGGGCAAGGTTCAAACTAACCAAAGGAATGCTGCTGAGAGCTCCTGTAGCAAAAGGTTTGGTGAGATTCTAGCTTGATTCTAAAATTTCATATGTGGATTACAGGAGTTCCAAAGATCAGGGAGTGGTTACTTCCCCGTGCTCATTTCCACTAATAAACAATAAACGGTATCACGGGAAAAGGCCCTGAGCTAGGAGTTAGGAGCGCAGTTTCCAGGCCAGGCTCCTTCTCTCACCTGTTGTGTGACTGTGGCTCAGTGGCTAGCCTCTCTGGTTTTGGGCTTTAAAGAGGAACACTGAATGAGACAGTCACTTTTTTTTCCAAAAATGCTTTATGTGGTAAAATAGACATAACATAAAATTTGCCATCTTAACCGTTTTTAAGTGTACAGTTCATTGGCATTAAGTACAGTCACACTGTTGTGCAACCATCTGGACAAGGCAATCTTAAAGGCTCTGCCAGTTTTAAGATTCTGGCATTCTGTCATATACAGCAACACATCTTTTAAACCTTTTTTATTTGCTCACCCTCACTCTATTACACTGTATGGAATACCTGTTCTTTCTCCTGCACCGATAGCTAATGTTCTACAAAGAAAGGAAGGACCTACATGAGCTAATCTGGAATTGAGCTGATTAAAAACAAATGTCTTTCCTCCTTTTGCTTTTCCTAATCTAAGGTGGCAGGTGGAGCTACAGGCCAGCCTCACTAGCAGTTTGAAGCCTGGATGGAGGTGAGAAGGTGAAACCCAAGGAACAGGGAGGGGGAGAGGAGCATGAAGGAGGGGAGGGGAAGGGAGGAGGGGAGGAGTAGGGAGTGGCCTCCAACCACAGGCAAGGTGGGCTCTCTCCACAGCTTCCTCCACCTCACCCTCACTTTTCATGCTCTCACCTGACTTCAGGGGCTAGCCAGACTCCTCACTCCCGATTTCACCATCTTAGCAGCAAAGCAGCCATGGGAAAAATGACAACTGTGGAGCTAATAACAGCAATAACAAGCTCTAACATCCATGTGACAGAGGGCAGTCTGGTGAAACGAGGCGCACCTTAGAATCAGTGGATCCAGGTTTGGGGCTGGTTTCCTTTGTCAGAACCCTCCAGGGGTGTCTCAGTTGATCCAAGTGGAGGCCAGCAGGCTGGCATGGCTGCAGGTGACTCCCACAGCCTCTCGACTGCCTCTTCAGCTACACTCGCACTCTCAAGTCCAGCCTCTGATGATCCTTACATGCACTGTTTCACCCTGCTCCTCATTTTGGCCCCCTGCTTCCCACCTATGTGACAGGCCCCTGTTGCCAGGGCTCTGCTCAAATTAACTTTATTAAAGAGTCCTCGCCTGTCCACCCTATGTAAAGTAGCCACCTCACCCCCTTCATCACCATAGGAAATTCTATGCATTTACATTGGTAGTTTTGTATTTATACTCTACATATAATAACGGTGGTCATTTCAGGGTGGTCACCTGCTTCCCTGCCTCCAGGAGCTCGGGCACATGCTCTGTATGTAGAGCTGAACACTGAATATTGGCTGCTGTACCTCGAGTGCCCAGACAAGAACCTGAGCAGACATTCAGTGGGAGAATGACAGGGACAGTCACGCTGTCAGCCCTCAGAGGGAGCTCCAGTGTATTTACCTGGAAGGGAACACGGGCCCTGCTTTGCCTACCTGGGCAGGGTTAAGTGGCAGTGAAGTGAGATCCATGAGGATGAGGAAGGGCTCTGTGGCAATACTCTGGCATGTGTTGGGTAAGGGTGCAAGGTAGATGTGATTTCAGGGACTTGAACTGCTCCTGGCTCAGCCTTGTAGGGGACAGACCTCGCCACCTCAAGCTCTTTATGCCAAGCCAAATCCAAAGCCCTTTTCCATTCTTATCCCCTTCCAGGTCATCACAGCTTTAGATCTTGACTCTCTCCCTCACCTGCTCCCATCCCTGGGCAGCAGTGTCCCCACATTCAAAGCACCATAATCCCTCTTTCAGGAAGCCTTCTCCACACCATAGGCAACAGCCTCAGAAAATGGGTAAGGCCCCATCTTCAATTAACATCCCCCTCCTTGGAGTTCAGCTTTCTCCTGTCTCACCTTAAGTTGAGGGCAAAGAAGCTATGCAGACAGGTAATAAATTTGACAATAAACTTAAAAGCCTATTCCACATGCTGCAGACATTTGGCTGCCCCTAAGTTGATCGATCTGGCACTTCATCCTCCTTCTCTTTAGAGGCTAGAATTTTGGTGGGGAGAGCAAGGGTCTGCTTGTCACATCTGGTCCAGCACAAGTTGCAGTGGGACAACCACAGAAACCAAGCCAGGTCAGAGAGACCCAAGTTCAAGTTCTAGCTTTGAATATTACTAAGTAAAGAACATCAAACGTCATCTACGTGCGCAATGCATGCTAGGCATTTACATATATATTCTCTTTCAAGTTTATGAGACAAACATCCAAGGCAGGCACTATGATTCCTTCTTCATGGACAACAAGCCTAAAGCTCAGAGATAAGCGCATATGAATGGCAAGGCTAGGTAGGAGTGGCTGGTGCTTGCCTTCCACAGGTCTTCCCCAGCCCTTTCCCCCAGCGGCTCATGGAGGAAACCATACCAGCGCTGCTCAGCAGACCGAGTTCCATCAAACTGGGCAGCACATGTGCTTCCCGGAGTCAGGGCAGAGCCAGCCCTTGGGCAGGAGCCTGCCCCTTCTTTTTAGAAGTATCTGCGTCCCAGGCAGGAGAGGGGAGAAGGGGAAGAGAAGCCTGGAGAAAATATGAGGAAATACAGAATTTGCAGGTGTTCTTCTGAACTTGCTTCCTTCTCAGAACATTCTGAACTTGTTTACATCATCAAAGGCAAGAGTCAAGGCAACCTGCCTGCATTATGCCTTTAAACAAGGACCTTTCAGGATGCACACCACAACAGGAAAGCAGAAGGAAGTCAGACAGGTGGGGGTGAATTCCAGCTCTAGTCCCTGTGGACTTGCTGTGCAACTGCAGGGGAGCTGCAGAAGGTCTCTGGGCCCTGGTTCCCTCCTTTGGGAGAGAGGGTTGACACGAGCTCCTCTCAAGCTCATGCATGGGGAATGCCTGGTGGGGTACTAGGTCATGTCAGGAATGGCAGCAGAAATGAAGGAACAGTCTTACAACTGCTCATGTCCCCTAACCAGTCGAGGATTATGAATCTTCCAGGCAAAGGAGTCGATTTCCATAAAATCAACAGGAGCATCTGCGGACCTAGAAAACCAAATGTCCCACTAATCACTCAGGCATTTAAAAGAAATTTATCGAACATTCACACTGCTCGAGCTTTCCAACTAAGCACTGGGAATACAGATGTGACAAGTAAGACCACATTCTCAGTTTCTGTGAGAATTCAGTGTAATAATGCAAGAACAGTATCTACCGAAGAGCCTAGCACCATAGCTCTGCAGAAAATGGTGGCAACAATAATTATTGATCTTATTACTAGGATGAGCCCCTGATCTCCCTCTAGCCCTAAAGCCTAGTGGGGAGGATACATGGACAACATCAAATGTAAGCCCCAGGCATAGGGGAATAGATGTGAATTCTGTGACCATGTTTCCTCCTGAGCCTTTGCACTTGTTCCTCCCCTGCCCAGAATGTTCTTCCCCAGTGACATGCTGATCAGAACTCTGGCTTCATTCAGTCCTGACTAAAGTAATCAGGATGTATTTCCTGGGGGTGGTGGTACTAGAGATAGTCCGAGAAGAATAAACATTCTCGTAAGTGACAAATGTGGGGGATAGGACAGTGACTTTTATGACCAAAAAGCTGTAAATGACAGTGGTCATCTCCTGCAACCTCTCAGTTTCCTAAGAGCCATGAGCCCGGGGCAGGATTGATTTGGCCAGAGAAGCCGGATCCCCGCGTGCCTTTTGCAAACTGTGCCTGGCATGGGAAGAGAACAGCCTGCTTTGCTCTCAACCTGCTGAATGAACAAGGCTTACACGTGGGCAGCCTGTGTACTCAACGACAGCCCAGCCCAGTGCCAGGCCTTGTGTCACTGGACCCATTGCCAGGTGAAGAAGCCAGAACCAGCAGGAAGCGGTTCCTCTACCACCATCTGTGGAGAAGCATGAAGCAGCCCTGAACCTGAACTCCCCATACCCCTATTCACTCTCAGCACAGGATTGAGAGCTCCCAAAGGCCACTCAGTGGAACTAGCAGTGTGATCCCTTGTTCTTTCACCCTCCGTTTCCCTACCATAAAATAAGAACAAATCACTACGTGACTTGAAGGCACTCTTCTAAGCTTCAAAATTCCTGATCTGACAAAATGTCCTTCGTCTCTTAAGCTAGAGAAAATGGGTAAGTCCACATCTTGTCAATTAACACCCCCTCCCCAATTGGAGTTCAGTTTTCTCCTACCCTACCTCAAGTTGAGGGCACAGAGGCTATGGAGCACAGAAGCTATGGATTACAAAACATCCTACATGACATCCTAATAGTAATGAAAATAATTACAGTAAAAACAATAGCAACTATATATCAAGCATCTAGAAAACGCTGAGATTATTACAGTCTGTATGTTTATTTATCTTAACACAAGTGAAAGGTAACTATTGTGGCATATGTATACTTCCTAACAAATGAGGAAACAGAGGCACAGGGAATTAAATGTCCTAGACCATATGTAGGATAACTGAAAAAGCTGACATCGGAATTTACATCAGGAGGATACTTATGTCACTGCCCTTTCTAAAATATAGGTTAGCACTAAAATCACAGATTTACTTCATATCAAAGAAGGACAAACTTTTTTTTTTTTGAGTTGGAATCTCACCTATTGCCCAGGCTGGAGTGCAGTGGCACACTCATGGCCATCCCAGCATCGACCTGCTGGGCTCCAGCAATTCTTCCACCTCAGCTTTCCATATAGCCAGAACTACAGGCGCGCACTACCACGTCCGGTGAATTTTTGATTAATTGTAGAGATGAGGTCTTGCCAAGTTGCCCTAGTTGGTCTCAAACCTGCGGGCTCAGGCAATCCACTCACCTCAGCCTCCCAAAGTGCTGGGATTACAGGCTGAGCCACCGAGCCTGGCCAGAAAGACAAACTTTTAAAGGGAGACCCTGAGTTGATGGAAATAAATATGGCCCAAGGTTTATTCAACACTGGATCAGGTACAAAATCATCTCATACATATCTAATTGCTACAGCTCATGAGGAAAATAGAGATGGTGGGACCTGCCCATTTACTGGATGAAGAAATGGAGGTGCAGAAGGCAGATGTGACTTGTCCAAGGCCACCTTGCCAGGGAGTGGCACAGCTGGGATTCAAACCTAGGTTTTTAACCTCCAAGATTAGTGCTCCATCTACAGGATTTAAAATGGCCACCATAAATCATGCCCTGCTTTTAAACCTTTAAATGTCACCCTGGGCTTTTGGCAGGAAAAGATCAGGACAGGGTGGGTCAGGGTGGGGCTGAGCTGGGAGTTCAGCCAGACAAAGTGGGCCTGGCAAGGATGGGAAGTCCAGTGGCCTGAGGTCAGTGAAATCCAGAAAAGTCACTGAAGGTCATCCATCCTGTCAGGGGGTCCAGGCAGGCTGAAGGACAAGTGAGAAAGGCTGACTGCAGCCAGGTCCAGCCTCATTCTCTCTGTTACTGAAAAAGTACCCATGGCAGCCAGTTCCATTGTGCAGCCAAGGGTCCCATCTGGAGTGATTGCTATTGGGGGTCTGGGGAAGGACCATCCTGGTACCACAGGCAACATTATGCTGAGCTGGCAGCCCCCATTGGAACTCAATAGGCCACTAAACTAGGTCAAATAAATTGTTGCTCATTTAACTTTGTCTCATAGATTTGTCCAAGAGTCCCCTCTGCACCAAGTCCTGTGGATTCAGTGAATCACCCAACTCCTACCTCAGGAGGCTCACAAATTAGCAGGGAGAGCAGCAGGTGCCACAAGGGAACATCTCAGGGATTCAAGGCAGAGAAAGAGAGGCCTATAAGGAGGGGGAACCAGGGAGGGGGTGGTGGAAGAAGCTTCTCATTGCCTTACAGTACCACACAATCTGGGAGGTGGGTGTTCCTGCACCGGTTTGATGTAGGAGACCACTGCAGCTTAGAAAGATGAAGGAACTTGCTAGGAAATAGCACAGGTGGTTGGAATGAGAAACTCAATCTGCCTCAAATATTCAGGTGTTTTCCATAGCACCATCTGCCCAGCCACCACAGCACCTCCACATTACCCACATGCAGGTGCACATTCACACCCTGACTCATCATGGTCCCTGCAACAGCGGGGGCGGGGAGGGTCATTCCACCTGAGCACCTTCTCACTCCCCCAAACACATACCACACAAGTGCAGCCTGCAGGCCACAGGGGCTTCACAGAGGAAGCCCAACTGTCGCCATAGGATCAGACAGGGAAACCCAAGAAGGCCAACACCAAGCTGACAGGAATTCCTCATCAATACTCCATTCACTTTTCCCCTGCATTCAGATATGGCTCCCGAAGGATCTCTCCTCCCCACATCAATCGATCTGCCTCTCAGAAAAGCTTCCGCAGGCTCAGAGCTGGCCAGGAGCACCCACAGGTGATGCTGCTGCCAGACAGCTTAGGCTGATTCAGGGCTGAGAATTTGAGAACGTTCCTATCCTTGCCTCAGTGGTAAGGTAGGAGCAGGGCTCAGGGAGGCCTGTGAGCACATCCTTCCACTCACTGGGCCAGACAGGGATGTTCTGCTTGGCAGGGCACCCTAAACAGACTGCCCCATAGACGGGGACTTAGGCACATACTGCACAAGGAAAGGGAGTCAGAAAACCTGGGTTCTGCTCTTGGTTGTGCCACTAATACATTTAGGACCTTGAGTAAATCTATTCCTTTCTGATATTTTTATTTGTAAAAATAAAAGGGTTGGGTTTTTAACCGCCCCCCCCGCCCCAACTTACCCAACCTACCTTTTCAATCCCACTGCCACAGTCCCAGTTCTAGCCACATCTGCCTGGAATTGATGCCTGGCTGCTAGACTCACCATCCTTGTTTCATCCTTCACATACACTTCCTATCACATAATCACAAACATGACCCTGTTCCTGTCATCTAGAAAAGGCCTTCAGTGGCTCTCCTCCTAGGCTTCAGGACAAGTTTGAGGTCAAGGGCACAAACCTCAGGCCCCAGAGCTCTGTTTTCATCAGCCTCATTTCTGTCTTTCCACAGGGGACCCTTCTGCAGCACGCCTCTTGGCTTTGCTCACATATTCAGACCCTCCCCTTCTCTACTGTAGCACCCAGGTCAAACTTGTGCAGGAGGCGATCGCCTCCCTGAAGTGACCATTCTCCACACCCTACGCATCTGCTGGAATTCTTAAATAAGGATTACATGGTCTCTCCCACTAAGCAAGAACTTATCTATACTGAATCTTGCATAATCAAGTACTTACAATGCTAAGTCTGGTGCTAGTATTGGGAGACAGACAGATAAATGGACCCCATCTTACAGTTCCATGGGATAAACAAAACCAACCCCATAAAATGGAACAATAGGACATATCATATGGTTAACTGGTGGCGCAGTCGATGGCCACCGTGACTGCTCAAGAAAACAATACTGAGCTTCACTTAGACTCCAGCTAGTCAGGTCCTCCTGGTACACACTGGTTGCCTAACTGCATGAGAAAATTCTTTCTCAGGGTTGGGCACAAGAGGTACTATATTACCTGGTACTTATTTCCTGAAGCCAACCCAGTATTTAAGAGCCCAGGCTCTGTAGCCAGATAGCCTGAGTCTGCCACTGACTAGCTATAAGCTGGGTCTCAAAAAATTTCTTATGTGTAAAATGGTGAAAACAAGAGCATCTTACTCGCTGGGTTTATATTGGTTAATTTAAATACAGTAGCTAACTAGAATTAAATTAATTGCATGGCGTAAGTAGAAAAGGCCCTGGTACATAGTGGGCCCTGGATTTTATTTCATTGAAAAGTCTCATAAGAGCAGGATTTCTGTCTCCTTGGCACTGCAGTATCCCTAGCACTGAGATTACTGCCTGGCACATAACAGGTGCTCAAATAAATATTCGCTAAATAAATCAGTGGCTCTCCAGGTTGTTGAGTTAGGAGGCTCAAAGTCATCAGAAGATGGCCAATAGCATTCATATCAGTTATGTTTTCAGATGTACCAGGCACTGTGCTGGGCACTTTATATACATTGTCTCTAACTGATTTCAGAGAAGGCAGGCCAAGACCATAGGGATAACTGGAACAACGAAAATTCTTACCACTGTGCCTCTGCTGGGTTTGCCTGGGGCCCCAGACTGTCAGCTAATTTGTTGAGTACAAGTAGTAAACAGCTCAGTCGGAAATCCTACTGAAGAATACCTACCTTTAGTCTACTTCTAAGCATAAAACCCAGAGGAAGTTCTCCACTAATTGTGATGAGAAAACCCCTTCATGAATAAAATTACACCCTGCCATAGACACTGAAAACAGTGACTTAAATAAATGTCATTTTTGCATAAATCATTAAATCAAGATGAAAATGATGGGTTAATTTCTCACCTGATGGGGAACTTTGAAAATAGCTCTCTTTAAAAAGGTACCTCCACGGGGAATTTAGAAGTTCTCTGGGCTCCCATTCTAGGCAATGACCTAGACACCGATGATCTCTGCTTATCCCTGCCTCTCTCATCTTGTCATCAGAATCCAATCTCGGCTGCTCCTACCCAAAAAAGGAGGTTCACAGTCCTTCAACAAATAGCAAGGCCCACCATGTTCCAGGAACAGGGAATGGGACACAGCCTCTGCCCTTGGGAAGCTCCCAGTCCGGGAGGGAACATGGACAGCCTAGAGATGCATGCATGTGGACCATAAGCATAGAGGAGGAGATGAACCGTGAAGGGGTCATGGGGTGCTGAAAGAGGGGGATTACTGACCTTCTCTGGGTAGCAGGGATGGGGAGGCCAGCCTTCCCCATGGGTTAACAGTGCCTCAGGTACATAAAAGTAGTCTCCATAAATAAGGGAATTCCAAGAACTCTTTTTTTCCCAAAGAAAAAAGGTAAGGTATTTTCCTAAAACACAAAGTGCCTACAACTTGAAAAAATGTACACAGCACTTAATGAAAGAAAAGCTGCGCCTGGTCTCTGGGGCTCCAATGCCCGCCCTCTGTATTTTGATGGATATTGAAACCTCGCGGGGGCGGAAGCAACTTGAAGATCTAAAGGAAAAGCCAGTATAGACACCAACTCCTGAGATAGAGAGCCTTGACCTCCACTGGTGGGGGAGGGAGAAAGGCCTCCACTCCCCACAGGGAGGTGCAGGTCTGTGTACCTGGGCAGGTGGCATGTAGGATACCAAAAGCCCCAGGACCTCTAAGTTCCTGCAAAGGATTGAAGCTTTCACCCTGCAGAAGCAGGCACTAATATCTCCACAAGGGAGAGGAAATGAAACCTGCCACATCAAGAGATAAAGATCTTCTACTCAAAGAAGAAACATGTAAAGAGGCATGTTTCTCGGTTCACATGGGGTATTTCTGTGCAAGGAAATGTCAACACTGCATTGAGACTGGGGGCGAAGAGTGGGGAGTAGTGAGAAGCCTTGACCCAAGGGAGACACGCAGTTGAGCAAAAGCAAATGGGGGTGCTGTGACAATAATGCCCGCCCACCTTTTTTAAGCAGCCCAGGGTTGCACCAGCTTAAAGGGCTCTTCACAGCCTGAGTCAACCAGGAAACTGGCCCTGTGTGACCACAAAGAAACACTAAGTGCAGAGGAGTCTTTGGTGGGCAGGATCTACCACTTGCAGGTTGTGTGCCGAGCACTGGGTTCACTTGAGTTAATACACTTAATTCTACGATTGAAATCCGCTTGTTATTTCCATTTTACAGATGAGGCAATCTGGGCACAGAGGTTAGGTAACTTCAAGGTTAAGTTTCCTAAGTGCAAGAGCAGGGATTGAAATCCAAGCAATACTCTGACTCTACGTGGATGTAATAGGCCTTTTCCCAAGCTCCGGCCTTCCTCTTGAGGCTCAAATTGAAACACAGGACCTCTAAGAACAAGGTAATCTTCTTGTCATAGCAGAGGTGAAAGGGAGGAAGGAAGAGGCTGGAGAGCATGGGGCATACTCTGTGGATTTGGACACTGTTTTCTATCAGATTCAGGGCCCTGACCTATAGCTGGGACCCTGTAATTCATACAGACCACCTCAGAATTTACAGGAACTGTGGATGCAAAAGGGTGTGTCCAGGTAAGTTCATTCAGGGATGGGGATTAATTTCCTCAAAATGCTGTTGAACACCTGTGGGTCCTGAGTTTTTTCCCTTTCAGCAGTGCTAACTAAAGAACTGAAGCTCTGTTCCGCACAAACATTCCAGGGAATTATGGAGAGGTAGCTGCCCAGGGGCTGCAACACCGTGGCTGGTCCAGGCCCGGTGGCGTGGGATCATCCGCTCCCTGCATGAACCTGCGGTCATCTTCTCTGTCCACTTTCTGGCCTTTCTGAGCATCAAATTCCATACCAGATGCACTTGACCTGCTGGTCACCCTCTTTACACTAATTTAATGAGTATAATTACATAAAAGAAAGACAGAGAAGAGGATGTGGCCTAAATCTGAACCCCTACATCACAAGGGTGCTGCTTTTTACAGAATATTCTGCCAAAGAGAGCAACTTCATCCCTTCATGAATCCACTGAGTCCTGGGAACTGCTCACCACAATGGTACTATTTTATCAATGGCTCTGGGCACAGTTGTCACTTAATGAGTACCTGCCCTGCCCCATGAGTCACATCTCATTTAACCCTTGCAACTGTCCTACAGAAATGCTATTATTATTTCTGCTCTGAGGCAACTGTAGCTCAGAAACATTCAATTAATTTATCCAAGATCAGGTAGCTAAAAAAATGGTAGAGCCAGAATTTGAATCTAGAACCCAAATCAGAATAAAACGGAAACAGAAGAATCTGAGCTGCTGCCAATTCAACCCAACAGCAAGAAGGCACACTGGCATTGAGTGCAAACACAACATTGGGTGTCATCTGTGTCTGTCTGCAAAGCTACCAGAGGAGAACTGGACTTAAAGCGCTAACAGTCCTGCTAAGAATGTTCTCACGGACGGTCATAGATATGGATGGTCCACGATCTAAAGTCTAGGTCAGGCCACAGGCAGATCTTGTTCTGCCGTAGGTGGGGTTTAGCCAATTTCACTACTTGATGCCTGCACCTTTTATCACTTTCAAGATCACCAGAGATCACGAAGCACATCATTGCGAGAGAGAAGACTGACATGCAGAAGAGGTGTGTAATGAACAGAAGATTAGTAAAGCAGTACTTCTTGAAGTTTCCTCTATGCTTTTTCTCCAGGGTACCAATGCCTAAAGGATTCGAAAAAGACACAGATTCCACTTTTCAAAAGCCTTTCAAATTTAAACCCTCATGTCCTCATACTTTGGATGCTGTTGAGAGAGAAATAAACTTTAGGCCTACCGAAAGGGATGCAATTCAGGACAGAAGGTGAGGGCTCTCAACAGCACCATTCCAACAAGGTCCCAGGTCTCCTGATGCTGGATCTCACACTATTCCCCAGGAAACACTGGTGTCATGCTCCGTGGAGGCCATACAACACCAAATAAGAAAATCTGCCATGAAACTAAACACTGACAGAAGGCAGAGAGGGAGAAAAGCTGCCAGAAGTTTCACACTCTGGAATCAAGAGGTTAAAAAACAAAACAGCAGTAAGAAGAAAAAAAGCTACTAGGCATTATTCATTATTTCTTTTTTTTTTTTTTAAGTTGATAGTTGGGTTAAAAAAAAAGTTTCTATCATCTACTACTGGTGAGAATATTCAGAATGTCCTTGAAAACAGAAGCAATCTTTTCGGAGCTGCCCAGACCAAGATATTTGTCATGTTCCAGAAAAGCAAGCCCACTGGGACCTCTGCATGGCTTGGGGCAGAGGACGAATACTAGAGCAAAATGATAGGGTTTCTAGGCTAGTCTCACCCTGGCTGACTGTGACTTTGAGCAAGCTCATTACCCCTTGGCAGCTCAGTGACCTCACCAATCAGATGGGGACGTTCTCCTTGATGGTCCCAAGGAGCGTGAGCCTCCTCCAGGCTACCCACAAGGCAGCAGGGCTGCATGGTAGAAGGTGCTCTCAGACACTGTTGCCAATGGATGGTGGTAGGTTCCCTAAGAGACCCTTCCATTTTTTTGTTATCTTGGAAAATGTTATTTAAAATTAAAAAGGATTTCGCTTCGAGGTGTTTATCCCAGAGAATTGTTTTGGTTTCACATTCACATGGGATACTCCTTTTCAGTTCTCTCAGGAA
The DNA here is from genome assembly GCF_000164805.1 of Carlito syrichta. Taxonomy (NCBI): domain Eukaryota; kingdom Metazoa; phylum Chordata; class Mammalia; order Primates; family Tarsiidae; genus Carlito; species Carlito syrichta. The sequence continues at coordinate 122,418 of NW_007250348.1, forward strand.
AGGGTCATGCTCTTTCAAAAAAGTCAAACATAACTCTAGACTGAATGTCAGGGACCCACAGTCTTGAGGTTGGAAGCTTCTTGCATCTCCATTATTTCTTCCTTGGGCCCTGAGACAGCAAGGATTTTGGCTGTGCCATGACCCATCCCTGAGCACTCTTCACCCCTTCTCCTTCACCTTATCATAAAGGAGAAGCAAAGCCTGGGCATTCAATCCCTGCCCCAGAGGTGGGGAGGTCTGACTCACAGGTCACTGGCTCCCAGGCAGCTGTGCCTCCTGGCAGTAAAACAAGGGCTGGAGCATGGACCCTCTGGAATCTCCAGAGTCACTCCTGTCCCAGTGTGCTATGAGTTGGGGTATCTTTGTCCTACTCTACTCATTATACAAATATGTATTTACTATTCCCGAAAGCTGATGCCAAAGACACTTAAAAATGCAGATCTCCTCAAGAGAGAGGATCTCTTGGCAGGCAAACGAATTTCTTCAGAGCTGACTTACTAGAGAATATGGCCTAACTTCTGCTCTTTCTTGTATGTAACTTTGAGACTCCATGCTGAAGTTCGGAGCCCTCATCTATACAATGGACACAATGATACTCACTTCTCCAATATGTAGAGAGAGTTAAATAAGTCAACCAATAATCTTCTGGTAAGAGGTCAACAAATTTACCCCTTATTTTTGTAGGTGCAGTGATTAAATCTCCAAGAAAAGTAGAACACAGGAGTAAAGAAGATTAGCCATGTCAGTATTCTGTTGGGGTTGACCTGCACTTATCTTTCAAATGAGAACATTCAAAGAAGCACATTCTTGAATATTACAACTTGAAAAGAACTAAGAGCCAATATAACAGAACCACAAAAACAGAAGGATAAGAAACATGAAACAGGCCACTGCTTTGCTAAACTATGATAGGGCCACATGGCATCTTGAGCATCAGCTGCCATATTTCCTAGCTTTGGTCTGCTCCCCTATCTTGGGGAGGTGAATCTCCTCTCTCTCTCTCTCTAATCTACTTTCTAAATAAACATATATTTCAATCTAACAACAAAAAATAAAGAAACATGAGGCCAGGGTGGGGGTGGAGGGAGAGGGAGGAAGGACTGGTCCAAGATCACAGAAGCTGTTAAGGACAGCACCAAAGTAGTAAGCACCTAGTCTCCAGGTTCCAAGGGTAGAGGTACCTGAGCTGACAAAGACAGAAAGTAAGCATTCCTCCACTCTGAGAATAACTCCCACTTCTCAGTTTGCTAATAAGTGAAGGAATCCATGGGCAAAATCAGGATATCAGCTGATCTCTACATCACATAGAACCTCCCAAACAATTCGTGGTATACAACGAACAATTAATATAAACGTGTTGCTTCCATCCCTCTGAAAATCCTATTCTCAAAAAGGAAAAAAAAAATAAGTGGCTCAAAGGAATTCTTACAAAGTCAGTTGAAAGAGAAAGCAGGGCCCCAGTGGAGTCCGTGAAATAGAATGTAATGAGTTAAAGGCAGAACCATGAAGAGAGCCGAGAAGCCCAGCATCCTGTCCAGTTGTCTCCTGAACTAACCAAGACCTTCACAGTGCTGTGCATTTGCATAGGAGTTTCCTCACCTGGGACATCGGTTTTTCCCACACTGCCGATAACAGAGTCATCTTTCAAGTCTTGGCTCCAAAATCACCTCTCCTATAAAACTTGGCTCTCCAAGTCCTAGGTAGAACTGTCATCCCCTCTCCCCACCCCAGCTCTCCTCCTGACCCAGCACATGCCTCTATTTTGAGCCTGTAACACCTCCTTTATAGGTCAGTTGGCTACCTAATTCATCTCAATATTAATAGTACTGAGAATCGTCACTAATACATAATATATATGTAGGGAATAGCTGTTGAGTGAGTGAATGAATGAATGAATTATAAATGACTGATGCTAGGCGCTGAGTGTTTTGAAGGCAGAATTTTCAAAACCCTACCTTCATTGACATTGAAAATGCTAAACAGGTCTGCATCAGAGTTGATACCAAACAAAAGGATTCATTGAGTCACAGAATATCCTGGCACCTGTTCTCTGAGCATTGATTGACACCTTTAGAGTAGTGGCTATTTGTTTTTCAAGAGCACGTAAAAGTCGCAGTTTTCAACTCCTTTTGTCCTCCTAAGTTTCCATCCTTTCATCACCTTAACACGTAGCAAAAAACATTCATTCCAGCCTCTCAAGCGAGCCATCAGGAGCAGTCTATCACAGTACAGGGGTCTAGATAGGAATAGGCCTTACCTCTCTTCATCCTTAAAGATGAACTTCCGCAACTTGAGGTCCCGCAGCACCAGTCCCCCATCATGGCAATGGGCCACTGCTGAGGCGATCTGGTAGAATAGTCTGGCCGCCTCCTCCTCCCTCAGCTTCTTGCAGGTACGGACGAAGGAATGCATGTCCCCATAGCTTCGCTCAAAGAACACATAGGCTTTGGTCTCGCCCAGGATAATTTCAGTGATTTGGTTGATGTTGCTATGGGCAGACAGGCAAAAGCACGGTGCCAGGGACTCCTGGTAGCAGCTGATATCAAATACCTAGGATAGGAATAAGACCAGAGTCAGAGGTGCTGTGTGCACAACCAAAACACAGAATGCCTCACCTCTACAGACATGGACTTCTGAGATAACAGAAGTATACTGAACCACACCACACCAGCCCTGACCCTATCAGCTGTGTGTCTCTGACTAAGTCATTTGACCTCTCTGAGCCTCCAAGTCTTCAGGTGTAAAAGGAGCAAATTATACTCAACTCAGTGTTAGGAGGATTATGAGAAAATGAAGGTGAAAGCACCTTGTAATACACAATACAGTACACAAATGGTAAGTTTTATTATTTTTCTCTCTAGCCCCGGAATTAAGGGTAAATCTCAGAAAAAGGGACCCACCCCAGGTGATGCAGACAGCACCTCATTTACCTTCAAAAAATAAACAAAAAAAGAAGAAAAATGCACATCAACAGGCTCTCTACAAAATATTAGCAATTAATAGGTTAAATTTTTAGATTGTGCCTAATGGTTATTTAATTCAATACAATCATTTTACAGATGTGGAAACTGAGGCTCAGGGAAGAAACCAAAAATTCAAGCCCCCAGTGGCAGAGTTAGGAATAAGACACAGTCCTTCACAGGGAAGCTATCTTCCTTCTTTCTCTCTTCCCTCCACAGATATCTAACTCAATGAACCAGTTATGCAACGATTTCTATGAATCAAAATTAGCCTGTGAAATGCCACCTCACTGTGGGATTGCAAAGAAAATGAACCATCAATACCTTTTGAAACAGACCTAACAGAAATGAGCACTACAGAGAATTTTTGAGGTCATTCAAAAAGAGCTTTCATTCATTTCAAGACCTCTACTAAGTCAAGAATACAAGTCCCTGGATTTAGAATGTGGTTTTCCTATCTGCCTCGGAATGTGGGTAAGATGAATCTATTCAGTGTGTGTGAGCAAGGGGCAGGCATGGGTGTGCTTTGCTGGAAAGCATCTAAGGCAGGAACGCCCTAACAATACACTTCATGTTGTCAGTTCACAATCACTTAGTTGCTTAAATCGCTGTTTCACTAGATAGAAGATACTTTCATCATAGTTTTGCAGTGTGGTGGGAAAAATGCAGCGCTGGAAATCACCAACATGGAGGCTCTAATCCTAATTCGTCCATCATTAATCTGGATGAGATGGATAAGGAGCTTAGGGTTACTGGACCTCTCTCCTCGTCACAAAATGAAGATGCTGATTTAGAACACTGTTAACCTTTTTTTGGGCCCTGATCCCACATAAAATCTGATAAATCTCTGTCCCCTCTTAGCTGACAAACCCCATTCCCAAATGCGTGCATAATACTGGATTCATTTTAAAGGGACTCACAGGCCTTCTGAAGCCTATCCAGAGACACAGTCTGCCATTGAAGAGTCCATGAGTTAAGTCATTCTAAGCTCCAAGAGAAAAAAAAAATCTGTGAGTCAAACAGAGATGTAAGAACCTCAAGAGGGCTGGTGCTAACCCGGCCAAGGAAGCCAAGTTAACAGTAACGTTGTGAATGAACCATAATGAGGCATCTCAAAAGCGGCACAGCTGCTACCACTATAACCTAGAATTTAAGAATGAATACTTCAACATCTCCAGAGACCACAAATCACACCCTGATACTGTCAAATGATGACCTATGAGCGGTGACCTCAGAGCCCTGTTCAATTAGGAATCTGAAATGCCTGAGTCAACTTTAGCACCCACACTGCAGGCAAGAAACCCGGAGAAGCCTCAAAAATTTCAGGGAGTAATGAATGCTTTGCAGTGGCTAACATAAACACTCTGCATTATATAATGAGGATGATGTGTTCTTAAGCACCAGGCAGCAGGTTCTGTTGCCAGTGCTTATAGCTATGATTATTTATAATCTGCTTCCTGTTTCCAGAGACAATTTTTAAAAATAAAAGGTAATATTTTGCTCAGCACTTTAACCTATTATCTTGCTTATCCCACTGTTCAAAAACTGAATGGACACAGAATTTTAAAAAATTCCACAAGTTCATGGCAGCTTCAAAATGTAGCCATACCCTTTGTAGAAGAGACCAAATTCCAAGATGGTGGCAGGCTATGAAAAAGAAAATAAGTGCTTATGTTTTCCCAAATGAGAAGGAGCAAAACTTTTATTAGTAGCTATTACAGGTATTTATGGGCTTGGATTGGTTTTTAAACCATCACTTCAAGTGCAAAATCAAGCCACAAGCCTGGGTGCCAGCTTCTTTTACATGTTTAATTTGGAGCCTTAGTTATGTAAGGTGACAGTTCAGATAAGGCAGTCAGATTAGGCCATCATTAATAACGTTTCCAGAAAAAAGTGCCGATTCTGCCAAGATAGCAATTATGTCAATCTGTACAGCAGCTACCATCATCTCCACGAAAACATACAGTTAAAGACTCCCCAAAGCCCCTTTCTTCATTTGCCTAGCAAAAGTAGGCACACAGAAACCATAAACAGCCCAGATTATTTGGTTTAAATGACCCTGGAATCTCTCTTCCCCCAAATAGTGTCCTATAGAATTCTCTATACAGTCCTCTATAAAAAATAGGATCTTTACATTTGATCTACTTTTGCAAAAGATTGTTTTCCTTTAGTCAACACAGAGCTAGGAAACATGACTCTTATAGTCTAAGACATCAAAAGAACTGGATTCAATGTATACATTTCACTGAGTCTTAAAGTAAGGTAAGAGCCCACCAGTATCTATCTCAGGGTAGTTCATAGAAGCAGCCTTATGAAACTCACTTGGAGCTTCTTAGGATATACATAACTATGCTTCTATAAGAAGTTACCCACATCACCGTTGGTAAAAAGTCAGGACAACAGAAGCTGTTCTGTCTTACAGGGATGACCTCTGTCAAGCAGAACAATGATACTGCACTTAAATCCACCCACAGCCACACTGTAATTGGCGAGGGGCTGATTCAATCTTTGCAATAACTAAACCAGCAGATTAAGTACAGTTTTAGGCCAGAGAGCAAGTGTGCAAATGACACAGTAAGGTCAGCCCAAAGTGAAATATGCCTTGAAGAATCTGAAGGGAGAAAGAAAGAGCAGAGGCCAGAGTCACCTCTGATTTTAAACAAAGAAATAGCAGCCAGATGCTCCTGCAGAATTTGGTTGCAGAGTCCCTTTACTAAAAGCATCTTCAGCCTTTGAAAAAATATTAAAATGTTCCACTGAAATTGAGCAAAAGGAATGAAATACGCACTGTCGAGTGATTGTGCACATTTCATACAAGAGTGGCAGTGCTGTGGAATTCATTCATTTCAAAGGATGGCTACCCTATTGTGCAACCTTGCAGGACTTCTGAGAATTCAATCCAGCTACTGAATTTTGGTTAACTGGGCAGTCACTCCAGGTCTAGATAATTTGGAGAAGATGCAAAATACCAAATGCTCAGTGCAGCAAAGAGCAATATTTAAAGAATCTCCAATTTCCCCCTAAGGTTGAACCCACAATCGCGGAACTGACTGGAGATCTCCACTAAACCCAAATTTTGCAATGAAATACTCTAGCCTAGTAATGAAGAGGGCAAGTCCACAAAGCAGTTTGTGGCGAATGGCAAAAGTGTGACGCGTTATTTGTAGTACAGCTGTGCACAGTGCCCATTTCAAAGGCAGCATGGGTTCCCAATTTCCCTTCCCCTTCCCCCTCCCCAAAACAGTGAGCAAATCTAAAATTAAGTGACAATGAATTCTTGATCTATGCAGAATTCCGGGTAGTAGTGTGCTCTACTGTAGTCATTTATTTTGTAACTATTTCTCCTGCATCCCCTTGTCTGGGGCGCTTTGGGTGCACACAAAGATCTACAGACACACACATTCACAAACCAGGCACTGCTCAGGGTCAAAGACAAAAAGGAAATTTAAGTGTCCATCTGGGTATCAGTACTGCTAATCCCGGGGGCTCCAAATGCAAGCCTCCAAACCTTACAGGCAAAGGTGTGCGTGGTGGGGGGAGGGGGGGGCTGTGAAGGCAGGGAAGTCGAGAGATGAGAAGAAACCGAGACCACAGAGAAAGACCCAGCCGATTCACTGTTCACCCGAAGGTGCGCCGGTTTTGATTTCCACCCCAAGCCTCCTTCCAAGGCTCCAGGCAGAAGAAATGTCTTTGTAAACTCTCTCCCTGTGCTAGGTCCCCGGGCTCAGCCGTAGGGGACAGCTTTGTGTGTCTCTTTTAAAGGGCACCTTTGGAACAAAGGTTTAACACCTGCACGCTGCTAAGAACAATGGCTGCGAAAGAAACCAAGTCATCAGTGTTCTAAAATTAACGGGGGGATTCCCTGCTCCATGCTGGAAGGGGAGGGGGCTGGACACAGGAAGAAATACCCGGGGCAGCGGGGCTCATCCTCGCAGGGGGGCTCCTGGAGCCCTCCGGGGCACGCGTGTCCGTGGCCCCCGCTCCGTCCCGCCGCCCTCTCCTCCCCGGGCTCTCCCCAGAACGCCCCGACTGCAGCCCGCCCCATTGTCTGAAACGGACTAAAAACTTCGCAACTAGTCGAACACGAGCAAACAAATAAATAAATAAAGCCCATTTAACAGTTAGGCCACGGTAATTATCCCGCGAATCTCCCGCCCCCAGACTCCAGAGCCCAGCTACCTCCCATCCCCTCCAAGGGGTCGGGGTATCCTTTTAAAAGAGAAAAAAAAAACCAAAAACAAAAAACCCGGGCTCTTTACCTTGCACACCAGCTCTTCTCCGCTGTGCAGATGCACAGCACGAAAAACGTGGTCTCCTTCCAGAGGTTCCAACAATAAGTATTTCCCGATGCAAGAAACGCAATGCGACAAGTTCGGAGTCTCTGGCGGGCTCGGGGAGCCGAGGTTCGGGCTGAAACTCTGGCTGGGCTCGGCGGACCTTATAGACGACAGCTCTTCGAAATCCTGGGTTTTGTTCCGCGATCTCCCATATCTCGCTATTGTGATGGGGGTAGACCTGTGTATGTTCATGAGTGTGGGGATCGCACACGACAAACAAAAAAACCCGCTGGAGAGATGAGTCGCTGGCGAGTGCGGCTGCAGGCGCCTCCGTGCCACGGACTTCGAAAGGGAACAAGGAGGGAGCAGACGGGAGTGAGGCTACGTGCAGAAAGAGTTAGAAGCCCCCAAATGCACGCCACCGGGCACCTGGTCTGCTCCGAGTCCGGCCCCCGGGGGCACTCGGTCGACAGGCAACTCCGGCCCTTTTGTTACCCCAAAGCAGCCAGCGATTTGTAGAATCGCGCACTTTCCGTTTCTCTCTCTCTCTCTCTCTCTCTTTCTCTCTCTCTCTGTCTCTCCTCTCTCCGCAACGTGGATCGAGAGGAGTCGCTGGACCGCTAAGGTGGGGAGCTGCAGCGCCTGGTTTCCTGAAGCGATCCCCAGGCCAGCTTCCGAATCGCAGACGGGGCGGAGGAGCCCGCGGTGTTTTGTGCAATCTTCGGGGAGCGCACGGCGGCGGCTTGGTCCCAACGCGTTAGAAACCAAACAAAAAGAAAAAGGAAATAAGGACGGGTCTACCGGCTGGCGACGCGCGGCAGCCAGAATCCGCGCTGCACCCCCTTTTTTGGTGGGAAGGGTGGGGGGCGTGGAAGGGGGGGTGCTGGAGAGGGCAGTTACCTACGTTTTAACTGTAGATGGCGTCTGAGGCTTTTCCAAGATCGCAAGACCTCTCCAAAAATTAAACAAACAAACAGAAAAGAGAAAAATAGCAAGGGAGCATTTAACTTGGAGCGGTCAGTGCTGCCAACAAAAGATTGCAAAAGCCGGGTGCAGAGTTGCGGCGCGGGCCGGGCGCAGGTACGGCGACAAAGCCGGGTTGGCCCGCGGCGCGGAGGTCAGCACAGGCCCATGCCGTCGCCGCTAGCTCGCGCTCCGGGTCTCCTCCGAAAGAAGCGAGAAGTGCGGCGGGGGATCTGGGCTGATCAGTGGTTTCTGATTTCCGCGGCACGAGCTTCCGGGGGTCCTGCGGCCGCTGGCAGGGGAATGCGTCCCCGGCCTTGCCAGCCCGCGGCGTCCCTTGCCCCCTTTCCCGCCGGAGAACTGGATCTCGCCTTGGAATAATTTGCAACCACTCGGTCTCCCTCTACCCTGAACCCGAATTGCCCGGCGGGGTTTGTTTTGGAGAAAATTGACGGCTTGTCTTCCTCTTCTTTCTTTCTTTTTTTTCTTGCCCCCAGAGGAAAGAGGGGACTGTGTATTTAAAAATTAAAGGGGATGGCCGACGGTGCCCGAGGCCAATCCCCGAGCTCAGCACGCCCGCATCTCCAGGCGAAGAGGTATTAATAGTTACTTACGTGGCCGGGGATCTCGGAGCGAGCCGGGCG